>NW_009701951.1:12393-28768 GCF_000703405.1 Apaloderma vittatum
AAAACAATTTGAAAGGTTCTTGTTTAATATCTTTCACTAAGATGTTTTCTGTGGAGAAAACATGCAGCCGTTTTCCCTTGAGAAAAAAAAAATTAATTCGCTTGCTTTTCCTTCAGATTTTCAGTAACGAGGACATGCCAACATAAGTTACAGCGGCATAAGGTTTGACCCCGTTATCAAATACGGCAGATTAAGATTGTGTGTTGCAATTTTTTAAACAGATGACAGAAATAGCTATTGTTCTTTGGAGGCAAAGAAATTCCCTTTCTTTGAACCCCGTGGGGAAGGAAAGAAATTTCATTCCTCCTGTGCTTGCTGCAGCAACAGCCTTTTTTTACAAATCAATTCCCCTAGGAACCACTGTCCAAACTCTGCACCCATACCCTCAGTCTACAAGGTCAGTTCCTGCAGCCGGCTCCAACAGAGAGCACAGGAATTCCCTGCCCTCCTCCCAAGGAATTCTTTCTTTTAAATAAGGGGCAAAAATATCGATAATAAAAATGTTACTGGAAACTGTTTGTCATCTCCGAAAAAATGGAGAAATGAAGTAAAACATTCCTGTCAGGAATCACGGAAACTCATTTCCTTAGAACAGAGCTCTGTGTGTTTGGATGCACTGCATGGGCAGTAAAGTCTTCACGTCCTTCTGCTTAGCCAACGTAACCCAAAAGGTCCCGGAGGTCTTTACACAGCAGACAAGTGGTGAAGTTGCTGCTGCTTTGGGGGTGCCAGCTCCAGGAGCGCCTGGACAGTCACAGCTACCTGTGTCAAACCCTTCTCTTCTAAAATATGGAGAGGCAAACATAATTGCTCCTGAATGGGGAACAAAACAAAAGACAAAAACAAAATGGATGAAAAAACACTCAACTGAAAAGGAAAAAAAAAAAATTAAGCAAAAGGTGACTGAAATATGAAATGTTACGGACAGCTCGCACACACACACAGGTATGACATGAAATTTCTGCTTGTGACTAAAGAACTGCAAACTTGACTACTCAAAGGAGGAGACATCAAGGTAATCCTCGTGTTTATTTATTAGACAATTGTACAAAAGGGAATTTGAAAAAGGATTGTGGGAGATGTAGGGAATAACAAACTGTCCTCTTATCTCTGCCCACACAGAAACGGCAGCACTTTGTGAAACCACAAGCAGATGAACTCAGGGAGGGGGAAAGCTCTGCTTCAGCATCATGAACCTGCTACAACACAGAAAAGGGAAGGAACGACGGCATCCTCCAAAACACAACCGCCGTTTCGAGGGAACCCTCATGCAGCAAGCCTGTTGGGCTATCAGATGTGAGGAAAGATCCGCAGAGAATGAAATACTAATGTGAGCTATGGAAACCCTGTGCAGCAAGTCTAAGAGGAGATGCCGTACTTCGAAGCAGTTCTCCTCTGACGAGACATGCTGCCCGTCTGAATTACTTCTGTCTGTCTGTACGTGCTGATCTCTATTGTTACAAAAATTTCTTGGAAGGCACGAAAAAGCAGAAAGCACAAGTTGTTCTATGGAAGAAAAAGAAAAAAAGGCTTGCTTCACTGAAATGACTTTGAACATAATTGTAGGAGATGCCACTTCTCCTGTTCAAGGCAATGAGAAACCGATGGTGTATTTACAGGCAGACACCCATCCCATGTTGGGTGTGAGCCACCACTGCTCATTTACCTTCCAGAAGTACACCTGCTTAGCAGGTTACCTCCGAAACCATTCTAAGGAATAAGAGTAATACACAAGAAGAGGTTTCAAAGTGTTTATTAATAAATTGTGCTATTCTCAGTCTAGGATGGATTTAAAGCCTCATCCTACGTAAGCCCTTGGCACAGCCTGGCCACCCTCGCTCCACAGCGGGCAGGACACGTGTCCAGCAGTACTCTGGCTCCGTAGAACATGAGTGCGTCCTTCTCTAGAGCTACAAAGGTTACTTTCCCTGTGTTATTTCTACAGCAACCTACGTTTCTCCACTCTTTGAATCTTTACTGATTTTCGATGTTAAAGAAATTCTTTAGTGTAAACTGGGTTGGCCAATGCCCCTTCCACAAAGCTCAGAGCAGGGACAAAATGAACCCAGCTGAAATTCTCAAACTAAGCCCTACAACCAGGCTGAAATATGATTTTTCTTCCAGCAAATGTGTGTAATTTTGAAAAAAAGTGTGCTTTTTGAGAAAATACTTGTAAACTTGAGAAATCATGCCTTATCTTTTTTCTTAGGTATGCAGATAGATAAGGAGAAAAGCTTTGGAATGACTCCATACCACAGACAAACAAAATTTAAAAACTGGAAGGCACTGTTAGTGTAAAACCCCTTGCAGCTTTTATCACAGTGTTCATTAGAAGAAGTTAAGAAACATAGGAACCGAGTTCATTTTAGTTCATACCAGTAAGCAGTGCAAAAATAGCTTATTTAAAAATAAAACAATCTCTCCCTGTCAAAGGTCCTCCCCTCTTTCCTCAATGATGTTTTGCTTGGACAGAACACTTTGTGTACTTTGGAAAGAGGGCATCAACTCCTCTACTCGCTCCTTTGTTAAATATTCCCTTTATGGTACAAGAGCTTGCGAGATCCATGTACACGTAACATGTTTTTACTGGTAGCGAAAACATTTGCAACTAAATCCCTGTGTACCTTGAGCTTCAGAGCACCTCTGTGCCCCCGAGCTGCTGCCAGGTTAACGTCGGAACGCTAGCACCGCTTGAACTGGGCTTACAAGCCACTTTCTGGATTTTCAGATATAACAAGAGATTTATTGAAAAGACATTTGGAACAGCCATTTAACTTAACAATCACCCTTCTTCTGAGCAGAGTTCCCTGAACCGATCTGCACTCTGAGGAGACATGGTCTTTTGCGCACCGTGTGGGGAGTGCCCTGAAGTTCTGAGGTGTCCCTGAGACATACAAGCATTAAAGCACCAGGACGCTTTTGCTAGGGAGGGAAAAGCTTCGAAGCTCTATGGAAGACTACCTGAGTTTTGTAAAACAGTGAAGAGTGATCGTGCAGCCAGGAGCTGTGTTTCTGCAATTGGATGTTACAGAGGTTTCAGAAAATGTTGGCGTAAGAAGAAGGACTATGCACGAACAAATGTGGGCTGGGGCACCCACAGTCAAGGGGCAACTCATGAAGATTCTGTTCAGTTTTATCCACAGCTCAGTAACACACTATGACATTCTGTGGCATCTGAGAGAAATCTTAAAGATGTTTCCTTCTGTGGCAGAAACCATTTCTCTCAGGGCTGCTGAAAAGCTCAATTTTTATGAAAATTGCCCGCTTGCTCTGTTGTGCAGTAGCTCAAGTAGCTCAGGATTCACCAATAGTTATTTTAAAAATCCTGACTCAAAGTAATACATCAGGGTCTACAAATACGAGAAACTGAACACTCTCAGAAGCAGGATAAGGGATCAGGTGTAAGAAATAAAAATCAGTTACAAAGTCCTGTGGACAAAACTTACCAGACCATGTCTCCTAAGACTGTGAAGATCTCATTGAGAACATTGATGTTGAAAAAAACAACAACTTCGTATTCTTTAACATTTTTCATCAGATAATCCTCAAGTAATTTACCAAAGTGGGTGCAATTCCCATTATACAGATGGGGAAACTGAGGCACAAGCTGACACCACAGTTTTCCCAGAACTACATCACTCATCAGCAGACTACAGCATGCACCCACGTGTTCTAACCTCAGCACCTCGCTCTAGCCCATGGACAGCACCTCCTCCCTCACAAAATCACGATATCTGCTAAATACAACACAGCAAATACAAATGTGAATCATGTCACAGATGGTTGCGTGGGTGCACCAATGTGTTTACACATCGTACTTGTCACCTCTGTCCCATCAGTGGGGAAGAAAGCACTTCATACACACAAGTCTTGACAAAAACCAAAATCCTTTTTTCCCCAAGCACCGGGGTGATGGAGGGAGGAAGCAGCAACACTATCCTTCAGCTAGAGAAAAAAGACCCAGCGATAGAACATACAGAGCGTTAGCATTAGAGTACAGTAAAACACCACAAAGCCCCAGAGCTGAACGGAAAGGGAGACAAGACTGGATTCTTCTGAATCTGTCCCCAGGGAAAGAAGAGTCTCAACTGTTCTTTTAACGCTGAGGTTTAGCTGAAGAATGTCAGAAGGGGAACAAAGATTGTCCTGTCCAGAGTGTGTGAGCAGGAAGGGAAAACAGACAGAAAAAAAAAGGTCAGTCAGTTAGCCATAGCAACATCCACGAAGCAGTCAGTCATCAGACATCTCAGATATAACCAACAGATTCGAGAAGCGTTATCACAGCGTTATCACAGCCGGTTAATTCTCACAAAGGAATCTGCAAGACTCTCCCATTGCAAAGAACTCACTTAATGCAGGTATTTAGTGCTCAGTGAGGTGCCTGTCACCTGTACAGCTTAAACACCTAACAGACGTGGCTGTTAAAAGCACAGCACTTTACACACACCTTAGTGAAAACCCTTTTTCTCCAGCAGAAATAAGAGGCTACAGGTTTCTGAAATGCTGCTGGCACTCAGCACTCAGCAAAGCGAAGTCTCCACATTTATTTCAGTTAAAGAAAACAGACAAGGTATTATTTGTGTGCAACTGATGCTTGAATGCAGCATCCCACAGAAGTATCTTCTACTAATTAGTGTTTAAATGTTCTGGAACCATTCCCAGCGTGTACCTTTTCCCTCCCTTTCACAGAGGTAACTGCTGTAAATCAGTGAAATCTAGATGCACGTATCAATCTGTTCAACTGTCGGTTTCTTTTGATGCAAGGGCTTTAAATACCAAAGTCCTATAGAAATAGCCACTCTGCTGTGGGACCTGTAATTAGTGTTTTCTAAAAGTAGTCTTCCACTTAGCAGGTAAGTATTTCTACATAGATCCACACTTTCGGAAAGCCTTTTATTTTTGTAATTAGAATTTAAATGGAAGGAGATACTTGCTGGCATCTTTTCAGGAAAAATACACTTGGCTGCCTCACCATTCTTGCACATAGATATCTCATGGTCGCATCTTGGTAGATATGTAATGTAGACATGTGAGAGCAACTTAGAGTTCAGGCAGGGGGACTTCTGTAAGCTTCCCCAGAGACATTCTCCTTGAACTCTTTCACATTTAAGCAAGAAATACGAGAAAAACAGGAGGGACCTAGACAGTAGCTGTAGCAGATGCAGCAGGCTGGATCTATACGGGACTTTTTCTTGAGTGGCGTTTTTGTTTGCTTTTAAATGTGGGTCATTTCAGTGACCTGCTCTGTATTGCAATCCCCTAAAAATTATCTGAGGAAGCTACAAATAGGGAAGCTGGGATGGAATTAAACAGTTTTGCCCCAGATGAATTTATATAGTCTAGTTCTGCTGGGAGTAAAAGTCTGAAGTTTATCTTAGAGGACCAAAACAGTGCAGGATCTCAAAGTACCAATGATCACTTACAATTCCCTACGCCTCGTTCCGTTGCAATTCACCACTGAGTCCCATGAAATTGCCAAGCAGCTCAATAAACACGCTGTCCTAACAAATCCCAATGGCTCAAATACCTGCAAGTGAACCCATTTGAAAGCACTAGAAAATACTGCATGACTGGCTCAAGAATATTGCTTTTAGAAATAGCTGGGAAATGAGTCACTGGGTCTACCTTGCCCTTTCACAGCAGAAAAGAAAGAAAACAGAAAAGAAGGAAAACAGCACTTACAGCAGAAACACTTATGTTTAGCAGTATAAGAAACCAAATCAATTAATGCACTAGAAGAAAAAATGAAGGAAAACAGGACACATAAAACTGTTTGTGAGACAACTGCTGAATAACAGAAAGTAGAAAGGACAGGAGAGCATAAAATACAGTAATAACTCGACTCTGATGGACTATTTGATCTGTTCCCACCTCTTAGTTCCTTAGGACAAGGAATACCAGAAGACAGATTTCTACCACTGGTCGATAACAAAAGAATTAGGATCTATGCACAGAGAGCTACCATCAGAGAAAGGCCAATAGAACTGTGCCTTGTTGGTAAGACAGTAAAGACATTCACGTAGGAGAATTATTCTGAAGGAACGTGAAAAGCTTTGGGACAAAAATAACACATGCAAAACATCACCCAAATTTTATCCTGCTTTTCAAGCTGTCAAATATCTAATCCTGAGGAAAGGTAATAGTTTTTCCAGAAATACCTTGCCATTTTAAAGGCAGACTGGAAGTGCATTCAGCTGTTACGAATTTGAGGCACAGCAGTAAGTGGATGAGACCTCTGGAAAAATGTATCTGACTTCATTTTGCTCAGGAAGACAATGCAAGGGAAGTCAGAACGATACTGCAAGATACAGCTTACACTTGAACCTTCTAAATTTGTAATCGTTTTGTTTTCATCCCATCTTTCAAAGAAGGCTTCATTTTCTGAAGCATCATACAAAACTGCACCTGGAACATTATATCGAGATAAATACGTACCTGAGGCACTCCAATCCTCCTACAAGCGTCCAGGAAATTCTCCACGTTCCGTCTGCATTTTGCCATTGTAAGTTTAGGCTGCAGAGAAGTAGAGGAGGCAGGCATGCAGTGTTATTGATCGGCTGAATTTTAAAAGGTCTTCATTTTTTGTTTAAATAAAACTCTTAATAAACAGCTTTACCAAAATCATACCACACTGATATAAACCTGTCTAATTCAAAGCAGGCTCTACTGTAGTTTGCTTTTCTTTAGAAAAGTAAGCCCAAACTTCATAGCTAATTTATGAAAAGCTAATTTATGAATGCTGCAAGTTTGGGTTTTTTTAAGAAAATTCTACACTGTGCACTATTTATATACAAGATGTTCTATAAAACTGGCTAACACTTTTAGTAACTGCAGCATGATAATTTAAAAAGTATATTTTGAATGCAACACGTGCATGGCTTCCATGCTGTGATTTCAGAGTGACTTCATGATACGAAACAATCTGGAGCCTGTTCTGAATTACTATGGTATAGAAACACATAAACATCCAACCATATTCCAATTAACAGACAAAAAATATGAAGGCTAGATGAATCCAGAAAATAATGAAAGAGAAGAGAACTTGCTGCTTGTAAGCCTGTTCTAGAGGTGTTTGATGTATCTGTGAATTGCACTCATGGGCATTTTGTCAAGCAACCTTTTTTCTCCACTTAGCTTTCACACCTCAGCACAGATGTACCACGGCACTGGCTTCGCCTGGTTTCTGTTCTGAAAGTTTATTCATCGCTGGTTCAAGCGACACAAGCTTCCTCCTAGCAGCAGGCAGCAGCCTCTGTGGGTTCCATACTTTTCCCCAAGTGGTGGAGTTTCTGCTCTGTCCCTCAAATGCACCGTATCTCCCCAAGAAAGCAGGTTAAAGGTTAGCGCCCTGACTTCTTTCTCCCGAAGGATGAAGGGAATACAAAGATCTCATTGTGACTGAGGGATGACATGATGCCTCTTCTGCTCCTGGAGCCGTGCAGCTAAAGGCTGCCTCTTCCTTGGGATTTATATAACAAAGCCATGATTTAATTCCTAGAGCAGAATACTCAACCACAGAGAAAACCAGGCCGTTGAGAAGATATTCTCAGTGATGCAAGTCTTCTGAATAGCAGCTGGACGTCTTTTCTCTTAGTGATTCTACAATCTGCCCAAAATGTTGGTGTGTCCACTTCAATCATTCTTAAAATAAAGATGATGTCTGCTTGTTCACACCAAGTCCAAGAGGGAGGAACCACGACAGTGCCGTAGGCAGCCCTATAAGTTCCAGCTCTGATTCCAACCAATGCGGTGACTGACTCCAAAATAAGGGAAAGCAAACACAACGCACGTGCTTCAACTTCTTCCCTCAGGAACAACCTTCTTTTCTTTTTAACCTTACTCATACAATTTAAAGGTGCATAACAAGCAATCTGCCTGTCCACACTACTTCTAAGCAGCTACTCCTACATATTTTCACTGAACTTTGGCTTGCACAAATACAGATTAGTTAAATAATCTATCACTATTTCACAGTTCTCAACCCTTCTCTCATTCTGTGCTTTCCCTATGTGATACTCAGCAATACACCCAAGAAATAGATCGTCACCGCTTTCCAGACACACGGCAGTCAGGCAGGGTAGAAGAAACAACTTCAGAAAATTTCAAACTTCTCTGTATTCTTCCTTCCTTGCGCTCAGCAGGGCACCTGATGCAATCTTTTTCCCTATTATCACAAAGGTGCGATTGGATTTGTTTTGTCCAGGAGATGCTGTGCTCCAAGTAGCTCAAGGGTGCTCTGCTAAAATTTCTAAGCAGAGGAATGTGTAGTGCTGTAAAATGGACATAGGAATCAACTTGGCTTCTCTGCCTGTTTTCACCGTCTTATGTAGTGGGATCCTAATGGTTGTGGACTGTGTTATATTTCCCTACTATCTGTTTTCCTGAACTTCTTGGATGTTTTGATCTTTTGAAATAGCCTATTTCAGTTTTCATGCCAAATCGTCTCTTATTTCATTACTTTTCAAGTTAACACAGGGAGTACTTGAAAATGTTAACTTTTTTTTTTTTTTTTTTTACAATCTGTCTTAGAACTTCGTTTAAACAAACCAAACCTACGTAAAATTTCTTTTAATGATGTTATACACCTTTTTTAGACAGAACAGATGGTTACTCTTTTGTCATGTTCAGTCACAGAGGAGAATTTAGCATTTGTCTGCATTACAGGACTTTGCTGGATTTGAGACACCTACAAAATACTCTCATTATTCTATACTTACAACAGCAGGTGAGGGGACATGAATGCTGGGAACAGATCGGGGACGCACGTGATTAGCTAAATGGCACAGAACAACACCGTCAGTGAGAGCTGCTCCGAGATCGCTGGGCAACGACACCTTCAACCGCGACTCGATGTTCTGGAGAGAAACGAACAGAAAGTGGCAAAAGTAAGAGCTGGTTTCCTCCAACTGCTGTGTTCTGCAGAAAAGGTTACAAGAGGCAGAGCGGTTGCATTACAACTCCCTCTCCATCCTGGTGACATTTCCAAACAGCTTTCTGACTAACACCAAGGAAAGCTCTCTGCACTTCTGTGGCCTAGAGCTGACCACGATCTGGGAGCAACTGAGTTCAGCGATGAACAGTTTTCATTGTAGGGCATGGGGGACTAACACAAACATTATTCAAAAATAATGGCAATCGAGGTCTAGGAACAGTATCCCTAATCCTACGTGTTCCCAGAGCATGGTTCAGCCAAGTGAAGAAAAAATAATTGTCTTTGTGGGTTGAAGGACACCAGTTAACAAAAGTCAAGACAACATTTTTCCCTGTAAAGAAAATCCTGAACGACTTGGCTGAAGTTTTTGTTGTTTTTTTTTTAAAAAAAGAAAGATGTAGTCAAGCATTTCCACAAGGGAATGAATAAAAATTCAGTTCGCTCTGTGAATTTCACTGAGTTGTTATACTGTATACAAATTTTTGTTAAGTACCACGAAAATAAAATAAAATAAATTTAAGCTTACTTGGGAAGCTTACCAGGCTACATGAAAAGCATTCTGAGATAACAGAAGAGAGGCTCTGCTGACAGGACCAGTTTTTGTTTTATTTAAGCTAACCTTCTCCTTTTAGAGAAAGGAGATTGTCTTTAACTGAAAATTTGCAAGGAGAAGGAATTCTCTCTGTCCACCTGGGATGCTTATGGCTTTTAAGATCAGCTTTAACAAGTCAGAAGCCTTATCTCTTGGGAAAGTTCAAACAATTAGAACAACTCAAGATATTCTTTCCTGCTCTCCAGACCAAGGCTGGGGCAAAGCAGAGTGGTACCTTAAATGCCATGTGGCATGTTCAGTCTTTGTGTGTATTGTCACTGTACCCAGGCACAAACTAGGGGTGTGGTGGCCCTGAACAGACAAAAAGCACAAGTATAAGGAATATTTGGCCCTTAGATGTTCTGCACTAAACTAAGAATAAAGCAAATATCAAGAGACAGATCCAGGGCGCACAAGGAAACCACACCACCAGCAGGACTGGCAGGAGTGTCTGTGCTCCACCTGCTTGTCTGTGGCCTTTACTGCAAAGAAGAGTTTTAAAAAAGAGATTCAAAGCAAGACAGTGAGGCAACTTTCCAGGGAGTTCCTTATAAGTGTGAAGACTGATCAGGAATAAAGAAAGCAGAAATTCATTTTAAAAGTAGAGATCACCAGACACTCAGAATCAAGAGTCAGCACTGATTATTTTACAGAATTTTAAGCTAAATTTATCCACCACAAAAAACCTAAGTGAACACCACCGCCTCCGTCTGAAGGAACCACTCAGACTGTACAACGCTGTTTAATTTTGCCCAAGCGTGCACCCCATTGGTTCAGTGAACTCGGTCCAAAACACAAGGACAGATTTAGCAGGGTGCACACAATGCATTTACTAGGAAATCCACACAGAGGCTCCTGGCAGCACTTACCTTACGCAGCTGCTCTATCAGCTCCAGCTCCTCCTGTCGCTGTTTGGAGTTTTGTCTTACTCTAGGGTCTGCAGAATCATTAGCAGGAGACAAGGCACGGGTAGAAGATGAAGTAACAGCTAAAAAAGCAGCATGAAGGGAAAAAGTATGAATTGCTAGGCACGGTTTGGCTGACTGTCCTGCAGCGCTGTACTCCACACGCACACACAAGGCTCCAAAATGGGCACAGTCAGCTCCTTTGCACAAACCTGTTTCTTTCATTTGATTTTTAATCAAATTAATGATCTACTAATCTAAATGAGGTGTTCTTTAACACACTCTCCTTTCTGTTTAGGGTCTGTTCTTTCTGTTTATCTGTTGGATAATAATAAATCACAAAGGAGGACAGTTTTTTTGCTGGATGGAGTATGCCGAAACAGTTCAGTCTTCCTACAGAAGCCACAATTTTATTACGTGCTGCTGCACAAGGCAAAATTTATCAAGCTACCCTCACCAGTTGCTGAAAGCTTTTGTGGCATTTCCTTGGTACCTTTTTAGGTTCCCCTTAGGAAGAACAGATTCCCACAAATGTTTGCTATCTAAAACAAAAAAATTGCTTATTTGCGAAGTATTTAATGCCACGTGTTTACAAATGGAACTCAAAGCAGTTTGATGATAATGACCTGAAATAACAAAACAGTGCAAAACCCAGGTAACGCAGATGTTAATATAACATAGCAAAACTGGCTAATTTCTGAGCTACATAACCTACCTTTGTTCGCTTCATCCCTGACAGCTGCTCGGAAAAGGAAACTCTCAGGTCGCTGGGAAGGGTTTCTATAGGAAGGCAGGGCTGCATGGCCAGGATGTGGAGGGGAAAGGTGGACTAAACAAACGTGGAAGGGCGCAGGAAAGGAAAGGAGGAAGAAGGAAACTGTTAGAGTTTAAATAGGAAATGGGTTCAGCGATGTGGTAATTAAAAAGAACAATCCAAAAATTTTAACGTAATAACGGCAAAATAAATCACAGCCATGCATGATAAAAGCGCAGAGCACGAAAAGGCACTTCCAAGGCCACTTGCATGCAAAGCACATTCCACATACCGATTCCAACAACTGCTCTGACTGTTGCCAAAGGCTGCACAAAGGCCTAAACCAGCCAAACCCTACGCTCTGCCCAGGGACACGCTTCACCCCTCTTGCCTCTTCCCTCACACGTTTCTAAGGCGACCCAAACAACTGGGCAGCCACATACAAAGATGGGAACGCGTGCTCTCTTCTCCTCACAGTACAAACAAGCAAGCAGGCATTTTGACCTTATTTTTCAGATTTTTTTTTCCTTTCCCTGTTACCTGTTTGAGTGGTAGGTGAGCCGGGGGAGATGGTAGATCTGTCATCACTCTGTGGACAAGAAAAGCAGAAGAGTATAAATGATCCTAATCTGAAAAAGCTGTGACTACATTTTAATTTGTTGTGCTTTAAAATAGGCTCCATCCATCTAGATGGTTTTTTTTCAAATAAAACCAAACAGGAATGTGAAAAAACACAGTATATTGTTCCCCAAGCCTCAACTCTGCAGAAAGCGACAGTTTTTTCTTTTGCAGAAATGACACAATTGCTGTTTTTCTGACCAAGAAGAATGATGAAACAGCACTGACTGTGCAATGACAGATCTTTGTTTACTCTTCCTTCCAAGCAAAACTCTCAAAGTATTCTTTGCAAAGGGGACACAGCCAAACAGATAATCAAATAACATGTGGAGCTTGCACCACAGTGGCATCAATAAGGATCTACCTCTGATACCTTTGCTGATAAAAAACTGCTCTTTACTGAATGTCACTCTCCTCAGTGAAACACGCTGTGGTTTGATTATGCTGCTTACAGAGACTAACTGTGATGAATGCATTCAGTAAAGCAGTTTCCACAGGAGAGAAAGAAATACAGGATATCTGTGTTTGAAAACAAACTGGCAGAGAATACAACAAGAGTATTTTTGATGAACTCAACTCAGTCGAGAGCAAATGATCTTGTACAGAAAAAGCAACATCAAAGACAACGAAGAAGCCCTGGGAGCAGAGACTGGTTACCGTGATTTTATAGCCTAGGCTTCCTGTAGATACAGCCCAAAGCAAAGATGAGGTAATACCTACCCCAGTTTAATCAGGTAAATTGGATTCATACCCTACCTGAACTTCTGCTTAGCAGCTGACAGACTAACACCTGTCAAAATAGATGTGTGGATCCAAGAGTTTTTTGTTGGCTTTACTGGTGAATGATAATAGCAAGAGATACCTGGACATGGCTGAAGGTAGAGGCATTGGGCAGGGCAGTAGCACAACTTTCTTGATTCAACCCTGAGAGTGACTGAATGTGGAAAGAAAGAGAAGAAAGAGAAGGGAGCAGCAGCGTTAGCGAACAGCTGACAGGTCATGCACAAAGGTGGAATGCAGCAGACAAGTTAAAAAGGAAGAGATGGTCATGATCACAAGCTCAGAAACACTCAACAGGCAACAGATCCCTACTTGCTGAACTACAGTTAAAGCCTTCCCACACCCTGAACTTTCTGGCTGATAAGCTTGGGAGGTGCAATATTTCTTTCACACACAACACAGGGACATCAAAAGCAGAACTCAGATCTGTAAGTGAGGTAAAAGCTTCTTTAGTAACACCTAATGTTAACAGCTACACCACCAGACTAAGGGAAATTCTACCCTACAACAGCTCTGAGGCACTACTCAGAACAAATAGCTTACTAGTGTTTCAAGCATTTATAGTAAGTTATTTTCCTATGAGCTTTGTAAAATCAGAGAATGGGCTCAAGAATGCACACTTTGTGCCCACCACAAACACCTAACGCTGAACCTTGTGAATCATACGCAAGGTAAGAACGATTTCAAGGGTGGAATCTAGCTCTCAAGGAAGGTGTCATGTGAAGATTTATAGTGTTGTCACGAATCAGGTGCAGCCAGTTTCAGTTATAACCAATATCAAAACAAACCAAATAACCAACTTCTCCTGTTTACAGAACAGGAGCTCCAGCAGCCAATCTGTCACTGACAGGTGGATCTACGAGGCCAAATTCTGTTCCTTACTGAAAGTACAACCAAAATGTTAACATCTGAGGACTGAATGGCTCAAGAATAAAACTATACTTTATGAAACAGCATTCAAATAGCCAAGTGACAGTTCAGCACAGGAAAAGAACACCAGACGACACCTAGAAATTCTACAGATGTGAACAACATGCTTGGGAGTGTCAGTATTTAAAATTATTTGCAACTGTTCTGCCCCTTCAGAACAGCACAGCCAGGAAAAACTAGAAGGAGATGTTTTCCTCAGGGCAAGCTTTAAATAAAAACATCCACGCGAACTTCACAGCTGATCCTTAAGACAGTCTCTTTCACCTGAGTAAAAATCATGGGCTTGGGTTTTTTTGTTTCGTTTTAAAGAGTTTCAAAACATCACTTCAGCCAAACATTAGCTAGTATACAAGAACAGTAAAATCAATCAGAAGTAGGTGGCCCGTGACCTAACCCGAATTGTTTATTCCTGGAAGGAAAAAGAAAGACAACGTTGACACAGACTACAAGAAGTCATCACAATCCACGCACCCAGCAGCGGGCAAAGGGAAGGGGGACACGGCACACCACGGGCAGGACAATCACAACAAGCACAACAGCCACACACCGCATGCTCTTCACCTGTTTGCGAGTCCCTGGCCGCCTTTTAATGGTATTGGTGTTACTGTCAATCTCAAACACAAAGAGAGGCTCAAAGCCATTCTGTCAGGGACAGCAAGGGAAGAAAGAGAGGGAAGAAAGGAAGAAGTGAGGCAAAGAACAACTGTAAGAAAAGGTAGCCACGAGAGAGAAGGAACAAGGATGCTGCGGTTCAGACGTACAACACCCCACTGCACGGGCTGCGCTTGGCCTCTCGGTCTAGTGCTGAGGTCAGAGAAACCTGCCTGCGCCAGGAACAACCGTAGGTCCCTGGCCTGCCAAAGCAAAGCCCAACTAGAACGCTGCACGAACCAAATAAGGATATTTTAAGGAAACTGGATTGTTAAACATCTGAATACACAAATGGATGCCAACGGTTGGAGAGAAAACTCCAGAGTCAAGTTGGCATAATTCAAGTCCTGCTTCTTTTACCCGTATCATTATTCTTTGTAACACACTCGTGCCTAGCACCTTTAAGCCTTAGCTTAAAACGTTTCAGACGTCTCACGTACTCACAGTTACGTGATGGCCTTGGGCCATGTTTGAGCCAACAACAAGCAGGCACAACACAAAGAAGGGAGCACGAGGCAGCGATGACACCAAGGTAACGGAAGGACGAGGTCACACCCGCTGCCTCGAGCTCACCAAGTGTGCCACAGGCTTCACAACACGGAAACGGAGCAGTGCTTTGGAGAGGATGTTTGAGGTTTTTCTTCCTCCCACAGTACTACGAACTTTGTAGGGGACAGTACGGGAGAAAACAAGAAGGGATTTGAGGAAAAAATGAGATTCATAAGCAATCAAGGCTGAAACCATTAGCCAAGCCTGACGCCTCGATGCTACCCCAACAAGAAACCTCCATCGTAATGAACGGGACTCCCCGTGTGAGAACAGTCAGCAGGATATGACTAATACAACATGTTGAGGTATAAAACACATTTTCTCATAGAGGCCGGTGATTACATTTCTTCTGCACCATTTATTTAGTCTATTACGAGTTAACACTTAAGAAACCCACCACGGTGTGCAATGCAGTCCTGCGGCCCAACTCCACCTCACTTCTAATCACAAGCACGGAGAAGAAATGCACAACTACACGGAACTATTAACACCCACAGAGAGTACAGGTTGTCCTTTTGTGAACTCTAATGGACTGTCTTGAAACTGGCTTCAAATGGAAGTTAATGGTCAGCATAACCTATGCAATGTGAACCATATTTTCATCTTAATTTGTGATAAAAGACAACAAGGAGAATACAAAAAGAAACATGACACAAGATTCTAAAACATTCACAATTTATATTTTGTTTTTAAGAAAAATTTTGTTAAAGCAGTTAACAATACCAGAAGGAGGGAAGTAGCAAAGTAAAAGAGAGCTCACTTGCTTTCTAACTATATGTTAGACTTACTACTTTTTTTAATCTCTTCCTTAGATCTGAGCTGAAAACGTTTTGTTTGGAGTAAAAGAAAAGCAAATGCTCGGTTTCGAAAGCTCTGATGTAACGAGGGAAATGCTGAACAAAAGATCTTTTACTACACCTCTGCATAATATTCTCCTCCTCTGCCACAGTTTTATTCCCACACCATAAAGCTTGAACAATCAGTGGAAAGTCTAGCAGAATTTTTTTTGTTTTTGTTGTTTTTTGTTTGGTTGGTTTTGGTTTTTTTAATTATTTTTTTTAAACTAACCTATCTGCACACTTCAATGCCCAAAAGCTTTGTAAGGTAAAGTTTACAGTACTGCACACAGTCTTTATGCAGAGACAGAAAAAGACAGGGAGGAAGCCACATAAATGGAAAATGCGTACTGAAAATATCATTAGCAAAACCAAATTTGATATGAAATGTCTCTATGCTTTGGTGGAGGAAAAAAAAAATATCCTGGGAAATTAGACCTACCTAAATTTCAAATCCTTATGTGCAGGGAAAATGTCAAATAAAACGTAGAATATAAAGAGGTGAATAATTCAATCTCATATGACAGACTTTTTTAAGCAAGCTGACAAACACTTCCTTGTCATTCAACAAGTTTTTACTACAGAAAATATATTTATGGATACAAAAAGCTAGCATGGGCTTAATGTTCCAGTTACAATAACTGCCAGAAAGAACTGCCCTGGCATATATCATCATTAGACACAGTGTGTATTTTCACTATAAAATAGAGCTGCAGATTGTACTTCAGCAGTTCAGAAAACCCAGTATTTCATACACTATTATTGCTTAGGGCTCCTTAAAAGAGCAAGGAATCAAGAGAAAAATGAACAGAAAAATGACTGCTTTCA
>NW_009701951.1:28787-36748 GCF_000703405.1 Apaloderma vittatum
TTCCCTACAAACCCGGCCACATTTTTGTGAAGTGCAGGGATGTGACTTGCTTAAAGCCACAAAGGAAACAAGCAGCAATGGAAGCCAGTTTCAAAAGAATTTCTACGAATTTCAAGTCACGTAACATAAAATTGTATATATTAGTTCACAACAAAAGTCATGGGATCACACAATCAAACAGAAATAGAGTCCTTAAAGGTATCTCTAAAATACATTCCAAGGATGAATTCACTGGCAACAGAGTACCAGGATTTAACTAAAACACTGCTGTTCTCTTGTTTCTTATTATCTAAATATGAAAACACATTTTTATATGCTAATTGAGTGTGATTTCTCTTAAACAGGCACACACACAACCACTAAATCTCTCTCTAGTATTACAAGCTCTCTTTCCCAGCTAGTCACATGAAAGCAGGAGAAACAAAAAGTCTGAATAAAGAGACACTAAATATCTCAACCAATGTGTTCCGGAGAGAGATACCTTACCCAAGAGCACTGCCTAGAGAAAATTTAGTCAGATAACGGGAGCACATGAATTAAGTAAATCTCAGGCATGCAGTCATGCAACAGCAGGCAAATCAGGTATATTTTTCTTTCATAGACATGGCTTATGGCATTAATTATATTCTTTAATTATGCTACAGTGCTAGGATGCCATAAAGGAAGAAATAGCATAAAACATGAATTAAGTGCACAAATGTTTTTATTTTTGCTAAGTGTTCCAAATAGATTATTTTTAAGGTATCTTCATCCATCAACAAGAAAAAAAGTATGAGGGATATCTCATGATTTGCAGCATTCGTACCTAGAGTAGTTTTCCCTTGCGCTACGATACAGTTACCGAGACACTTGGGATTTCTAAGCACCACGTGCAGGACGCAGGCAAGTTAACGCAGAATGCTGTGCTCAGAGTTAAAATTGCTTATGTGACACTGAAGAGCACATCAGTTAGGAAGCAAATCAAACCAGGACAACTACAGGTGAATTTTTCATTTTAGACGCTGTTCTTTACGATCAGTAATTTTCGTGGGAAAGCTTTGTTATATTATTAACAAATGGCTGGCAACACAAGTATCAACATATTTGTAATAATAAAGGTCACAGCTCAGCTACTTTTCAAAGGAGATGGTCATGTTTTATGCTATTTAGATTAGCTCTAAAGCAGTCGGTCTAATCTGAGACAACCATAACACATTGTTATTTCTACGCTCCAGAATCTGCCCCAGAAAAAAGGCCGTCACGTGCAGGATCTTACCACTAACAAGGCACTATCATCAGTATGTTGAGACCTTCTGGATGGAAAGGGACACTGGGAGGTGGGAGAGATGGAGTAATGTCAGAAACACACAGAATGTCAGAAACACACGGCATGTGAACAGACAGACATTTTGGAACACGTACTGTTTATGGCATTGGGAGGCTTTTTAAAAGAAAATAAATCTGCAAAGTATATGTAAGTCTGGAGAATACAGCACCACATGACCCATAAATTACAGTGTATCCGTACTACTTAAGGAATCAATTACTCTGCTTTCTGTGCTGTCTCAAGCAACTGCAGAACTATGAATTCACACACATGTTGTGGTAGAACAAAGGACGCTTTAAAAGAATAAATTAAGATCTGAAGAGCATTAAGAAGAAAAAGGAGCAAAACCTATTCCAATTACTCCATGTTTTGGTAAATTTCTAACAAAAAAAGAGTTAGCTGGAAAATGCTGCTAAAGAACTATTTATATTCATTATATTATTAAAAGTTTTGATCTGATTAACACTGCCAAGTGAATTATGTTCCCCTGGAGGGAAGTGGGGATGGCAGGCAGTGGAAGAGCTATTACCATGCAGAAATCTGATGCAGAGAGTGAACAGATGTCACTGGCTCAGCTTTGTATATCCTAGAAGACTGAGCCTTGTATTAATTGTGTTCCCTACTGGCTTTCTGGTTTTGACTATAGAACTACCCCAGTATAAAACCTGTAAAAAATTTATTGATTTCTTTTTCAGATAGCCCTCAAAATTCTAATGCTTAATCTTTCTGGGATAACTGGTGTCTAGTGATAAGAAACTGGGAGAAAACCAATCAGTGAAGGATGACTACAACACAGCAACTTGTCTGAGTGCTCCTGTTAGAAAGTAACCTGTACTGCTCGCTGGGAGCATCTTGAAATGGAATATGAAACATGCTTCCTGTTTTAGAACACAGAAAACATAGAAAAACCGAATAAAAGAACATACTTAGACAGGCAGTCTACATGAACAGAAGGAAATATTAGATTGGTCCCATAAGCTAAAAAAACCCCAACCCAAGGCTTAATAGCGAGTATAAAAATCTGTGCTATAACCCAGTCCTGAAAAGTTCTCCACAACGAGGAAAAAAAAATCTCTGATGGATAGAGCTAAAAATTCAGGTGCTGACATCCCTAGTAATCCTCTTCTTGGACTCTTACCTCACTATCCAGAGGACTTTGCTTCTGAGGACTTAAAGATGCTTTTTGCTAAAGAGAAAAAGGCAAAATGAAAGACCAATTTAAAAGCATGTAAGAGAGAAGCAAAAGCCCAGAACAAATCAGCACAATTTACAAGTGTTTTAAAACACAAAAAGTCTTAGTTTTTAAATAAAACATGCATTGGAGAAATTTCAAGCTGAAACTTCACTGGTATTATTAGTAAAAAACCAGTCTATTCCATAAAACCCCAAATCCCCAGATTGTTTTTGCATATTGAAGATGCATAATAAACCCAAAATACAACCGAAGGGAGGAATTTAATTGCCGAGAATAAAGTGCTCATGAATAACAAAGGCAACAGAAGAAAAAAAAGCAATCAAAACCAAAAACCCCAAAAGGTTCATCAGTGAACAAAATGCATCCTAAATATCTCAAGTCTTTAACTGAAAGACTGAGCTGAATCTTTAATAATCCGTCTTTTCTACAAAACATTGTCGGGGCCTAAGATCAGTTGATGTAAATGAAAAGCCTAGTTTCAGGCAGTTAAAAAATCTTATTCTAAACTAACTGTAGATGTTACAGAAATGAAATACATTGGTCTTTTCCTCTCTGAAGGCTGCCCTAAGCCCAAAGTATTAACTGTAATATTTCTTAAATTTGTGATGGTGAGATTTGTGTAGGTCACCAGAGCAGTAAACAGTAAAATAAATTCAGTAAACAGTAAAATAAATTTAAGTCAACTAGCATATAAACCAGTTTGCATGGTAAGCAGCAGACTACTTCATATTAACTGCAGTGAAAGAGAAAATAAAGACGCAGTGTCTGCAGAGTATCTGATGTATCATAAATTTGCCTTATGTGGAGGTAACTTATTTATGCATCACAAAATATCAAAATTGACCAGGCAACATGACTCTCCTGCGTGTATGACTGCTTTATTCTGGGCCAAATTTGTCTTCAAAATTAAGCTGCCTCTACGCCTTCTCAAATAAAGAACCCTCTTCTTTCTTACATCAAACCTGTCCCATCTACGCAAATGAAAAACTGAGAGAATGAGGCAGCTGTGTAAAAATAAAATTCTTTGCAACAATCGTACTTGGGATAAATCTCTTTCATCTTCCTCCCCAGTTTTAGTTTTGTCTATGTTGAGCTACAGCACTGACACTGAATGGACTTCAATGCTCCTTCTCCATTTTCTTTATAAAATGCCATGCACACCACGAGTGCGACGCACAAGCATCAAAGACCTTGGAACTGATTTTCACTAACAGATTCAGAAAAGGTCCAGTATCACGTAGGTACTAAACGGAGGTACCTTAACAAAGTCCAGGACAGCTTCTCTCTGAATCTGTTTTGTTCTCATCCTCTCCTCCTCATACTGAAGTGCTGCCAGCTGGGCCTCCCGGCGGGTGCGCTCGATGTGCCTGCGGTGCAGCTCGGGATCTGTGTGAGGCACCTGGAAGAAAAGAGCGCAGCAGGCTGTAAGAACAAAGCTACACAGGGTAAAGCAGATGGCTTACAGAGAAATAGTCCAAGTGTTATGGCTGGCATCGGTTTCATTTTGTATCAAACTCCTCCAAAAATAAAAATAAAATAGTAGATTCAATGTGTTACCTGACTGTGGTGGCTTGATGGAGGGAGAAAGCAAGGTGAATCAGCTGGGGGTCTGACAAATGGAAAAACAGAGAGTAAGAATAGTTTTTATCTTAAATAGTAACTTATTTTCATACATGAGTTGTCAGTGACAAACGAGCATCTCATCAAATCAGAAGAGTAACTGTTCGGTAAGCAAAGCTGTTAAGCCAGCTGCTGTGATAAGACTTAACTTGTGGAGCATGGCCGACTTTGTGCAGTCATCTCTATCTCTTCTGAATTTTGACAGAATTCTTCTACAGCTCAAGATGTACCACTGGGATCATACACTTGGCCTGTTACAATGAGGTACTCGGTACTGTACAGCCATTCTCTAAGAGATGATTAAGTAACCTATCAAGGAACTTTTTAGATGATCCTCATTTAGAGGAACAATCGGCTACAGTGGTTATTTGAGGGGTGGGGAGGAGGATGATAAAATTAAATCAGTAGAAACCGTATGTTTCTTTTCCCTACCTCTCTGTCCTGTCCACATAACTCCTTAGCACTTGGTGATGCTCTCTGTCCTGCACCAAATTTAGAGTTTCAGGTCTTCGTAATTCATCAGTATCCCTGCAGGTGAACATCAGGTGGAAGGGGAATTGGCCACTGATGCATATAAACTGCTGTTAGATGAATTCTTCACTAGATTACAGCTGTTTTTATAAGAGTAATTGCCTAGAAAATTAGCTTCTGACAATCCCACAAAGGTGAGATTTAGGACAGCTAAAGAATTCACGTTGTGATAACAAGTCAGACCACAACTACTGCAGTTCATAATTAAAGAACTTAACTTGCTTAATTAACAATGATTTCAAAATCAACAAAGATGGAATTTCTCTTTAAAGGCTATATTCTGGTTACTGTAGGCCTTATTCTGCTCTGGAAAGAACAAAATTCTTTGTCAACATTAGCACCCTCTGCTATCTTCGGAACAAATCTGCTCATGTCACCGACCCAGCGCTGACTTCCTGTCAGCGATACAAGCCATCAAAGCCATGAGGTAAAAAATAACCGATTTGTCTTTTATCCATCGCATCAACAACAAAAAAGAAATGTTGCAGTCAGTTCTTTGCTAGAAGGCAGCTGCTAGCACTGAAAAAATTCCCAAGGTCCACAGTCTCCAACACGTTCCTTGCCGTGTTACTGTACAGAAAGAAAATCAAGAAGCTCCCTCTTGACAGTCAGGACTCTGCAGCCTCCACTCCTGGGGGAGCTGCGGGTTAGAGACACACTCACCAATGCATTCCCAAAAAATGTCAGTCCTGCTGTCTGGGTGTTATCTACTCTGCACAGAGAAGCTTAAGCGATGTGGAAGACCCAGAACCAGGTTCATCCGAGTGCCAAGAAGCGTCCTCGGAGCAGAGGACGCACAGCTTTGCCGCATCAGGAAGGCACCGGCCTGTCCAGAGGCACACGCTCTATTTACTGAAGCAACCAAAGTACTCTTGAGATGAAGTCTGTGTTACATCCAGCCCTAAGAGTTTTAATGACTCCAGCATGCTGAAGTCAAAAAAGGAGGCTGCCTGCCAAGGCATTTGCACAGAATTACTGTGGAAGCAGTTTACAGCTTGTGGTTGCCACAAATGAAGTATCTGACTTACACAAGTTTAAAAGATAAAAAATTACTCATTGCCATAGAGCTGCTTTTACACAATTTTAAAGGCAACAACGATACGACCTGTTTTCAGTGCCTCATTAAGAATTTCACCCTGTTGCAGCACAACATGAATAAGCTACATTTAATTTATACCACTGATTAGCTACTTATGCATGAAGATCTGCAGCCATCCTTAAGTTAAATTTTGAAAACACTGGATACCCTAGTGAACTACAATGTCCTTTATCATTAGAATCTGTCTATGTAAACAGCAGCTTTCTCCTGGCTTCCTAGCCTTCTCCTATTTCTTTCACGTATGCCATGGAATCCAGCGTTTGTAAAGTCTAATTATTTTCATGTTGACCACAAGTGCTCAAATAGAAAAATAAATAAATAAACAACCCCCTGTGTGCAAGTCTTTCAAACCAAAAGCACTCCCTTTATTTGGGGAGAACACATCAGACAGCTGTATTATTTTATGCCTTTCCTGCAGACACTAACGGAGAAGGAACGGTGAGATACACTAATGGATTTACCCTCTTCTATATCAGTACAGCTACTGTATCTGCATATTTACCGCACATTTCAAAATGCCTATTAAAATGTGGTCAAAACTGGAAAAATTTACACATTATTCTTTATTTAATTTTCTCTTTCAATACAATTTTAGAATGCCATTAAAAATTAATTTATATTGACAGTGTAGGCAATGATACATGGTTGATAGTTTGGTTTTTTTAACATTCCTAGTACAACTGAGTAGGTTTTCTGCTGAGGCCTTGCACATTCACTCTCACTCCACAGAACACGGAAATGCTTCAATAGCATATTAAAGGTTCTATCAATTTTGATTTTAGT
Source organism: Apaloderma vittatum (assembly GCF_000703405.1). NCBI lineage: Eukaryota > Metazoa > Chordata > Aves > Trogoniformes > Trogonidae > Apaloderma > Apaloderma vittatum. Next base: position 35,322 of record NW_009701951.1, read on the forward strand.
TCCATTAGTAAGAAGCTAGACACTTCCCTCCTGTTCTTTTAACCGGACACCCAAAAGCCTTTTCTCAAACCTGAACGCTTCATTTATATCTCTCCAGCTCTGACCCTTACCTATAAGTAAGTTCTCCCCCCAAGAAGCCAAATAATCATTAAAGAATATGGACATAATTCAGAAAGTCTACTCTGGTAGACCAAGGAACCTGTTTTCAGCACTGACTCCCATTCTGTCCGTTCCTCTCCTGACCTAAAGGATCACGGCACAGAAAAGCACGTTACTGCAGCTACCAAGAGTCAACCAAGAATGTGACCTTGCAGCACATCAGCTGCTCCACAGTAACTCTCCTTATGCTTCCCCTAAACCTGCAGCATGTTTATCCCTTCTGTCCTGTATGTAACAGAGCTTCAGTTATTTAATAAAAGCACAACTAAAATAATGAAAATGGGTTTAAAAAGTACGCACTTTAACTCAGCAGATTTCTTTAACTGACTGATTTGAAGCCACGCATTGGACAGGAACAGCCACACCTGTTGGTCGCTGCCATTATTAGAATACAAATTCCTAATCTGGAGCAAACATTTATAAATAAAGTGTCGTGCACACTTTCCGTGAAGCAACAGAAACCAACACGATTTTCTACACACATTCAGTGAGTATGTGCATTCATCAGGCAACTTTAGATAAAATTACTGTTACCACATATTCTTACCTGTTTTGATGTAAATATCGCCTCGTATCCTCTGTTCTCTGAAATTCTCTGACAGATCCAGGCTTTACTGTTGAGCCCTAAGCAAAATAACACAGAAGACTAAGTCAGCAACTTATTCAGAAAACTGTACGTGAATGTTAAGCAATCTCTTTGTAGAGAAATATTCCTAACTACTGGTATTCAAAATACCTGACAACAACCCACAAAACACAACTCAGGGATGTTAATTTTCAGCTAGGCAAGCTCACTTTTGGTTTTTCCTTCAACTTGAATAAATTTTATTTATTTATGTCTATGCTTCAAGTGGCATCAGTTTTTGTGATTTGATATTGAATTCACAAGATTTGCAAAATGAAGACATGCCTTAGATATCTTTCAGATACATTCAGTACATCTCTCAAATGTATTTTAAACACACTAAACGGTAATATAAACTGGATAAAATAAGGATCCTACGCAAATGTTAAATATCCTCTTCTTTTTTTTCTTTCCTCAAAGCGCAAATATTTTTCTGTTTCAAAACACACAAAACTTTTGAAAGGACACACTTGAACTGCATGTTTAAGCATATTAACCACAAAGATTTCCTCACACCGGTTATCCAGGTGCTATGGATGGAGAAGCACTGAAGCGGGTATCTGTGTGCACACGTATTAGGGCTGACAGAGCACAGAAGGAAACATCATAACACCAGGCACCAGCCCAGATTAGGCTGTCGCCC
>NW_009701952.1:0-45113 GCF_000703405.1 Apaloderma vittatum
TTTATTTTATTTTATTTTATTTTATTTATTAAGCTTTTTTTAATGTGAACACGTCAGTTTTCTCACTTTTACCCTTCCAATTTGCTTCCCCCACCCTGCTGGGGGGCAGTGAGTGAACAGCTGTGTGGTGCTTTGTTGCTGCCTGGGGATAAACTGTGATAGAGTTGCTATAAAAATGCTATCCAGATTATATAAGTCTTCCAACAAAATTATAAGTAATCCCTGATTATGTATGATGCTGGAAAGTCCTGATATATTTTTCTTTGAAATAATTCAAGTGTTCTTCTGGTGCACAAGAATATGTCTTTATTTTGAAAATTCTTCTGGATTTGCCCTTTCAAAGTGCATTTTCTTTCTCTGCTTCCTGTCTTTCACAGACATATCTTCTTTTCTCTGTACAAGGTCTATAGCACAATCACCCTCAAGGATGCAACATGCTGACTTTATTACAGTTTTCTTGTCATAATAGTAGCTTACTGTAGATAATTATACAAAAGATAATAATTGAAAAATGTTAAAGATGTTTCAAGACTCAAGGACTCTGATTTTACCTATAACACTTCCTACTTTGGGTGTCTTTTCTTGAAAATCTAACAGAACAAATTCTTTCTGCAGAATTTTTTTGTATCAAAGTCGTTTTCACTAAAACTTCGGCAGAAAAATTGAATGTCATGATTTAGAAGTGCTTCTTTGATATCTCGAAGGAATTTTCAAGCAGCTATGATCCCATTTTTCTTCTTTGGGTTGAAGTCTGTTGAGATGACACTGAAGTAGCATCATGTCTTCCTTTAATAGGAGAAAGAGTTTATGGCAGTCATCACCCACAGAGCTTCATGGACTCTGAGAAAATAAATTATAAACATAAAGTCTCCTGGGAGTATTTTGAATTTAAAAAACTTGACTTTGCACTGAGAAAGCTGAACTTTCACCAGTTGATTTTTTTTTTGGTGAAAATCTTGTTTAATTGAAAAGTCAGGTTACCATTAAAAATAATTTTGGTGCATTTTTTTCCCATCTTATTCTCCATTGTTTTTCACCTTATTACTCCTATTCTAAGACATATTCTTATTTATAAAGTTTTAGTATTTGATATCTATCTCATGGTATCCTCTCTTCATCTCTCTTTCCATGTTTTTGTGGGGTTTTTTGCTGTCTTTTTTGCCCATAATGGATTGGATATCCAGTGAGGGTATCTGATGATAAAACGTTGTTGCAAGAGCTGTCAGTTCAGTCTGTTGAACTTTCACAAAGTCTGAGACCTCTACCGAATTACTTTCATCAACTACAGATAGAATGTGTAAGGTTTCTTTCTTCCCACCCTCCTTCACCTAACAAGAAGCAATTAAGATATATCCTTCTCAGCTTTTCCTTAAGAATAAGCCCAACTTGTGGGATGTCTGTTCCAGTCGGTGCCTTTTACATCAGTAAAATATATGTAAATAATATTTCTGCAGTGAGGCAGTTTTAGATATGCCCCAGGTGCATTGTTACTTTTTGGCTTGAAGAAATCGGTTTTACACCTCCTTTGTATCATTAATATGAGTTAAAGTATCTAAAGTAGTGTCTTGGTAAACCTGGCTGGCTATCATTTTGGTATGTGTGTTTGAACTTTTAGTATTTTAATGTTTTGAAATGTGGAGATAATTTATTACAGGTAATGTAAACACCAAAGCAATCCTGGTAAGTTTTTTCATATGTGTCTGTCTTTGAGGTCAAGCAGCAAAAGTGTACTTTCAAAAGAAAAATTTCCATGGGAATAAAAGGGAGTCAGGGAAAGCAGACACTCTTAATTCATATGTATTTTTTTTTTAGCCAAGATTATTCCTGAGATGCTTTTATTTGCTTTGTTTAGATGATAAGCAAGCAAACAAACAATAAATCAAGGATATTTTTAAATGAAATTTTCTACATTTATTGTTATGAATTAATATGACTTACTGTGTCTATAGAGTTTATCAAAGTAAACAAGGTTACATGAATAAATGAGGAAAAGTAAGGTTTCCCAAGACCACTCTAACAAACCTTTAATTTTTTGATGAAGACTGCTTATCTTTACTAGTAATCCTATGGTCTACTAAAGTGAAGCATGTGGAGAAGTGAATCAGAAAAAATTCAGCATGTTTCTAACCCATTCTAGAATACATTTGTAACACAGTTCATTTCCATTATTTTTGACCTCTGGTGGTTGTTGTTTTCTATTTAATTAGGACACTTTTACAGGTATGCATAGCAATTAGCACAAGGACTGTTATCCTTGATGATGATCTATCAATCAGCATGACTATCAAACTTCCAAGAACTTGTGTATGTGGGATGCAGGGTCAAAAGTTTGCAGTTTTACACTGCAGTTGCCTAGTGAAGTTCTGTCACAACCCTCTATGCTGCAAACAAGAGTTCTGTATTGTGTGGACATATCATCAATCATCTTAGCAGGTAAATGACAAATGCAAATTATTAAAAAAGCTTCGCTAGAACATTTTATTTGCAAGAATTATTTACAGTAAAACACATTTTCAATTTATATGAATATGCTTGTTAGCATACCTATGATATCACTGCAAATTCAAGTTTTTCTGTCTCATCTGAGAAATAATAAGATGAGAAATGCACAAACCCACTATATTTCAGAATGTTTCAGATAGAACTTTCAGTTCTTTCATGGGTCTAATTTCTTCAGGCAGGCAATTCTCCACCTACCATGCAAGTACACATTCTTAGGATAGAATTTAAATTCTTTTAGATAAGGAAGAATTAATGCATGTCATTAACGATATTTTAGAAATGATGCTTCTGCAAGATGATGCTTATGCAAATACACATTTCATGTATATTTCATGTAATTAATTGTATTTTCTTTGTTAAGCAGTTCTATTTAGTAGCATAAAATACCATAAAAAAATTGTACTGTGGCTCTTGGGCACAACTTTGCATCACATCTTCAAACCTCAATACTTGAAATAGTTATGAAAATGTTGTATACCACACAGTGTTGGATAAATATTTTAGTGAATTAAGACATGGCATCTCCCTTATATATATCTGAAAAGATGTATATGGCTTTAACTGCCCACTCAGCATATCTTTTAAAACCCACAAATCCATTAAAGCAGCTCCAACAATGTTAAAAATTTGATCCACCTAGTCATGAATATCTGCCTTTATAGAAATATTGTATTTCAAATTACAGTACGGCCATCCAAACCACACTCACCTGAAGCATTGAACTTTATCTGTCACAAATCATTGGAAACTGAGACATTAAAAATAGTTGTTCAATAGTTAGAAAAAGAAAAGGGAAAAGCAATTACCATTTGGAAGTCCTGTTTGGTCATCTTGCCAGCTCCTTATGACAAGAGAGCATCCAAGATGCCTGCATGTCATTGTGCTTGTACTAAATGTAATGAAGGAAGTCAAGACTTTCTTCATAGCTCCTTTTGTTGCAGCTTAAATTGCCTACAGATGCAGTGTGGTTCTTCTTTCATTTGCAACATCCTTGTCTGCACAGGATGCCTTTGTCCACCAGCACTCTTTGACCCACATCCAACTTCTATCGCTCACGCCAGAAGTCAGCTCACGTTTAAAACTAAAGGCATAATTGCATCCTGTCATTTGAGGATGATGATTGGAATAAATAAACACAACAAAATCTTTTTTTTTCCGACAGGGAAGTGGTCACTGTTATCTTTTCCATGTACCAAAGCCTGTTGGAAAAATATGTATGAACCGTACAAACTTCAGGTCTCAAAAAAACCTAGATAACCTTTCCAGTCAAAAGAGATATTGAGAACTTTGCAGAAACAAACTTGTAAGGAAGGTTCAAAATTCACCACAAAGGATTCACATATATAGAAAACATGCCTTTTCCCCTGGTTTACCTATTTGTTGACAGTATTGATGAGATTGTAGGATTCAACTATTTTTTCTCTGGAGAAAAGGGAAAAAGTGAATGAAAAGTCATTATTCAAGTATTTCACACCCTTGTGATAACTGGAACTGAAAAAAGAGAGGCTTAAAAATTGAGGTTTAGTTACAGAAAATGGACATGTAGTCCAAATTCCTTTTTTTGATCTGAAAAACACAGTTCAGGCAATTCTAATTGCTTAGCGACTTCACTACCAAAATGATATTACATTTTTAAAGCTTGCATGTACTATGTAATCCTATGTCTAATTTTCTAACAGAAATTCCAGCAGGTAAAATTAGCAAGTAAATAAATACACAAGTCTGCCCCTAAAGATAAATGTTTATACTAGTATTAGTTACATTTCCATCCTGATATTGTCTCCATTTCTTTAAGCATGACAACAAGTATTTTATATTTACACACCCAACATACTACACTATATACAAAGAAAAAATTAATCAATTTTGTGCATTTTGAATTAGATTTATTGGTGAATTATTTTCCTATTTGTATCAACATAAATAATTGCTCTAGGCACAAGGAAAAGAGTAACAGAATTACATGGTTTTATTAACAGGACTGAAAACTGTTATCAAAATGAAAGGTAGCATTTCTAACACTAGCACCCTAAAATAATGATTTAAAAATAACAATATGAGATAATGCTTGAATGGTAAATTCCCACAGGTTTCTTCCTGCAGATTTTGTGTTAAAAAGATGTTCTTGCTAAAATTGTGACTTCATTAAGGATTATTATTTAAATAACATGATACTACTGTCAATTTTTACTGGGCATTTTCTCTTCTGATAGCTTTCTATGCACTAATTATTCACAGGCAGGTGAGATGTTGTGGTGTCTTCGTGTGCATCATCTCTGCAGATTATGACCAACCAGACATCTGAATCTTTATCTGAGGTTATGCAACTGAGGGAAGAATTTTCAGAATCTTCAAAGTGAGTTTAGTGTCAGTCCACCCACTAAAAGGGATTATACAAGTCTTCCATTGCCTGAAGTAAGAACACAAATAAACCAATAGATGTGTCTAGAAAGTGAATTGGTTTGTTCCTTAAGCATCTTTTATGCACTCAATCAAAAAATACAGTATTTTTTTTTCTGCTGGAGGTAATATACATCTTACTAAAATATCTATGGAAATGCATTGTTCATCTCTGTTGCATTTTGACTTCTATAAAGACACTACGTTATCATGACTCTTTTGGATAGAAGCCTGGCATAAAAACGGGCAGAGACACTGGAAAGGCTGGAGAAAACTGCCAGAGTGGAACCCTCCCCAGCCTTTCCCTCTCCTCCTCCCATTCTGGGTCTGTACAAAGTGTCAGAGATGTCCCTGCCAGATTGCTGGTGCAGTTCAGCTGGGCACGAATACGCTGATCACAGGCTTGCATAACGTCTCTATGCCCACTGCCACAGTTTGCCACCTGCCTCCTTCGACTGATTTTTTTACTAGATATTCCTTTTAAGAAATAAGACAACCAATGAGTATTAACAAAAGATAAATCGTAGCATTTGAGCTGATGTCTCTCTTGAACACTGATTATGTTACTAACAGGGGACACTTTCAGTACACTTGTACTGGAGATGAGTGGAGCTTTTATATCCCATAGGTTCAACTTCTGCTCCCATCACGCTAGATAAAAACTAGATAAAAATATATGCCAGCAGTTAAAGAGAGCAGGCTTGAGGGGAGGGAAGAAAAGGAAAACATCTATCCTCACCCTGAAGCAATCCTATCTGACAGCATCGCTATAGTGCAGCTGCCCAAACTTCCACTGCAAACATCGTATTTTGCAAAGAAATCCTCAACAAATAAGTCTATGTTATGGTGCAATATACCTAAAACTGCATGTATACATGCAAATCTAATATAAGTTCAGCAAATATTTAAATGGATATAAATAATTCTATGATGATTGAAATAAATTATAAGACTGGTTCAACAAAAAGTGTGTGCTTACGGCAGAGGAATGTGAGTGCACACTTGTGTGTATTTTTTCTCAGCTGGGACACAATACAGTCCTGAATCATGTTCCAAATGCCTTAAGTGTCTCAATCCCTGAATTCTTGTGTAGATAGACAAATAGACTTAAGTATGCATATATATGCACATTACATGCAGAATAAGCACTGTCTATTTAATTCCACAATATATTTAGAAAGAAAGAATCACTAAAGGCTTGGTTCTGCTGTCCATAGTTGTAAGTAGTGTATGAGACCACAAAGTTTCTTACTTCAACTGACAGGACTGGTTATAGTGGAAATACGGAGAAAATCAGTGGAATCTGGCAATAGATACCAATACCACATTCAGAAAAGATTTGACCTATTTAGATATTTGGCTCATGAACACTGGTCTGAATATATTGTATACTGTCCCCAAACTTAATTTTCAGTACATTAGTGGTGTTCTGCACCTCGGGTACGCTGGCCCAAAATCCAGACTAATTTCCTTTTGGATTAATTTTAATTCAACACACAGCTTCTGATAGCAAGGGGTAGGCTGAAGGAGGGAAATCTACCGATTATACTTTAGTTTTCCTCCCTCTTTCTTTCTTCTATACTGCTATGCATATGCTGAGTCAAGCATGCACTTCTTTTATCTATTAACTCAGTGAAGATAAACTGCACATCAGTTAAGGAAGGAAAAAAACCCCAACCTTTCCGAAATGCTGAACTTGCTTTTACTTTAAGTAGAACAAATTACTTCTCTAGTTGCCATAAACATAGAAAAGGTTTTTTTAAACTAGAGCGGGTTTTGTAATGCAGGCACTAGCTGTTTCTTCTTGCAAGCTTTCATCATCTATGGTAATGTAATTTCTGGGTCATAAATGTGATTTGCTAACCAAGATGCTGCACAGAAGTGTGGTCTCTGTAAAAGACAGGAGAGAGTCAGTTGCAAGATGTAAATGGATGGGCTGAGTATTAATTTATTACAGGAAAATGATGTTAAGAACAGAGAACAGTATAAGTAAGTTTTATTAGTTGTTTTTCTTTTCTCATTAATGGGAAATAATGTAAAACAAAAGCCAGTCAAGCTCACTACTCCTTAAAAACAGTTGAGCAACTGAAAACTAATTTCCCTTGAAAATTGTAGTATTTATATAAAATATACCTACTACAAACTTTTGAAAGATTTCTTCAACTTTTAAGGCTGGTACCAAAGCTAGCAGGGGACAGGTATAAGAGAAGAACCAATATGAAGACATATTATTGAAAAAAGGACTCAGGCAGGGCCACTGAGTAAAAATTTCTGATAAATCTGAACAGCCACAAGAGGTGGTTGTTTACCATGTCTTTTTAACAAAATAATTTTAAAGATGTTAAGTAAACATCAGCAAACAGATTAATAAATGCTAGTTGGCATTGCTTCTCTGCGATGTGATTTACCTAACTGCAGGCTATTTGTTAAGTATTAATTAAATGAACTAAAAACTCAGGGTAAGTTTAAAGTCCTAATAAGAACTGAATTAGTTTATTTATTGCATTAACTGCCTCCAGGTAGGCAAATTAATTGTATGTCATCAAAGTTTATTTCATGCTGCTATTTTGTGCTTTAACAAGCACAGTGGTGAATATTAAATATATAATGTTATTTCTATCTATCTCATTTAGCAAACTGTTTCTCTCAGCTCCATTGCTATCAAGTAAGATAGCAACATGTCTGAGAATTCAAATCCATGTCTTTCCTTTGGCCATACCAAATGCTATATGAGATTCATATTGGAAAACAGAGCATTAAGCAAGGGAAAGGTCCATTAGCATGGACTTACAGCTAGGAGGAGACTGCAGTCCTGTTTCTGTTGTGTCTCTGCCTCACTAATTTAGTTTCTCTTCAGGTCTCCAAGGCATGTGACACAGAGGAATAGAGGAGTGAAAATGCTGCTTGGAGAGTGCAAGGAGGAGATTTCAGTGAAATGGGAGGTTACACTAAACCCCCTCAGCCGGATTTTAGGGAAGAAGAAGTGTACAGGGAGACACTTATTTGCATCTATCAGTGTGGAGACAGGATCGAAGAACATGCTAAGGGTTTTAAAGGGTGCTTTCAAGACCCAGCTGCCAGCAGTAAAGCCATGCTTTCCAACACAGAGGAGTCAGAAATAAAGATGTAGCTGCTATCTTTCCCTTAATCTCCATTTCCTAAAGGAAGTTTAATTAAAGTTTACTTCAGGTAGGTACCATTCTCCCTTACTGAATATTTTTGCATCTCGTCTGAGGTCTGCGATCCTTCATGATTAACAAGTGAGTTTTCATAGTAGTGGTGTGGAAATGTGAGTGGATCATAGAATTGTAGAATGTTTTGGGATGGAAGTCACCTTTAAAGGTCTCCTAGGCCAACTCCCTTGCAGTGAGAAGGGATATCTTTAACAAGATCAGGTTAGTTAGAGCCCCATTAACTTAGTCTTCAATGTTTTGGCCCTCATGTGACAAAGGAGAGCAGAGGGAGCAGCCAGAATACTGGATCACTTGACAGACCTTAGTAAACAGTGGATGTATCTACAGTAGCATTACAATTAGGTCTGGGAGAAGCAAATATCTCAGTTATTCCTGTAAACCGTGTTTTGAGCAAAATCATGAGGTGGACTTCAAGAGTATGGGCTCTGTTTCCTTTGGGTGAAACTAAACTGGCAGGTGAATCCCAGGAATGTGCCTAGTGCACTCCCACTTCTATGTGAAATTTTGTCCATAGGTCTAGGTTGGTCTGAATTGGGTTTTAAGCATTTAAAACAGGCACAGTGTCAATGCTAAGTCTTCAGTGCGAACTGTTAAGGTCACAGATGAACATTTATTGTTCCATTTTACTTCATAATGTAGACACAGTAAAAGTCCCCTTATGGGTGTGTCCTCTGCTGGAGGGAGTAAGAAGTCAGGTTTCCATATAATTCTTATGGTTTACTAGCAATGATGAGTTCTTTTTGGTTTCTATCTGGTTTATATTAAGAAGTGCCTCATAATAATAGCTCACGCTCAGCTGTCTTTTAAGATCAGAGAAAGCCATTCTCAAATAATTTTTCATTTCAGATTTAGCTTAGATCTTTCAGTAAAAATATACCTTTTTCAACTTAGCCAGCTAATGCTGCAATATAGAAAACTACTGCCTTTCGTCAAAGTAAGTTATTCTTGTCTTCAGACAATGGATCTATCTTGTCGAAGGTACTGCATGATTAGGCAGTTTAAGTTCAAAGTAACATGTTAGGTTCAGCTATTAGTGTCAGAAGACAAGCTCAAAATGGGTTTTTGTCTGAGTTCCAGCTGACTCCCTGAAAGGTGATATAGGGGCTTTTCTGTCAAAAACTCCAAAGGGTGGTGGATTGTCTTTGGTTTATGTAAGGAGACAACACTCTCCACAAAAACATAACAAAAAAAACCTTAAAGAACTCACCCTGCCAGTTAGTTTCAAGTATTAGGTCTCTCTTTCAAGCAGGGTATGGTTTCAGCAGTTTTCGTGACTCAGTCAGCCTGTCACTTCTAAAGAGCTGCGGCGGCAGTTGAGGGCTCCTGTTGTCTTCATGTAATCATGATGAGTCACACTGCGACACCCTGTGAACCTGATATGCAAAATTCTGCAGTCCTACATCCTGAGAGTCCATGCAAACTCTTTCTCAATTTTGATCTACATGAACTTGCAAACTGAGAGCTCTGCTTTGAATTTGGAATATAATCAAACGCTTATCGTCAAAACAAACCTTTAAAGAGTGTTCTCTTTGTCTCACGTGTAAGCCATGCAAAATTGTGAATTGTGGATGGATTTGATAATAATGTATAAACAGGACCACATTTGATGATGGGTTCTTTTGAAAGGTCAATGATTCATGAAAAATTCTACTTTGGAAAGAAATCATAACTGAGGTTTTCAACAATGCATCAGAATTCTAGTGAATGGGGCTGATGTTTTGTACTGAAGTTTTCTAGAACTAGTTTGAAGCTAAGAGAGTTACTCAATTTTTACTGCTTTTAGCAAAAATACAGTGCAACTTTAGACTGAGAAGGAATTGTTAGTCAATTCAAGGCATCTTATGGGTATCCTGTTTTGAAACCAGAGCCTGAAGCTCATGGTACTGCTACCCTCAATAATGACAACAGGTAGGAAACAGTGAAAACACATTTAATGTTTCACTGTAAAGAAAGGAGAAAAAATGAGAAAGAAGTATCTTATGGCCAGGTGAGCTGCTACCTCAGTCCCTAGGAAGAAAGGTTTGTATATCTAAATGTGTATAACAGCAGTACTATGAAACAGGAGAGACACAAACATAGTGGCTTTAGCCTATTCAGCAACACAGAAAGCTCAGTAATCGAGCCATAGCATAAAGCAACATTGAAGTATCTAACATGAAACTATTATGTATATTAATGTTTGGGGTGGTCATAATGCTAGACATCCTCTTGCATTAACTAGAACTTGAGGTCAGATTTGTCATGCATATGCAAACTGAACTTAGACTTTTGCTCCCAGTACTCCTGATAGCACCTCAGTTTCTCCTTCGTGCAGGACAAGATACAAGATAAGAGTCAGGCCTGAAAGCTGTAAAAGGCTAGGGGTAGCTACTGCTTCCGAGGGGCCTTGTGTTGGCTGTACGAACACTTTTGTTCCAGAGCTTAGTCAAACAGATGATATTTTAACATCTTGAGGGCTCAGCAATGGGGCAATCTGGTGGATAAGAGCTTGTGCTGTTTTCGCTTGGAAGGTGGCAACAAGGATGACTGCTTTACAGCTAAGTCTGGCATGTACCTACTCCCAGGGGAGGAATATGGCTGATTTGAACTTATTTTTGAAGATCAACAGTAGCCCACAATCTTATTAAGCCAGGACAAAGGGTCAGGCTGAGAACACGCATGTGGTTAAACTGTATATACTTGGAACTAGATGATTCAGTAAAAGGTCTCTTGGGAAATATTACAAATGTCTGAAATAGTTAGACTTTAGACATGAATACAATGAAATCAAAAGGTGTAACCAAAGCTTATATAGATATGTGTGACTTAATGTCAAGCTAACTACATAAAGGAATTTTAATAGTAATTTATGACAGTGGGGGGTGCCAAGCAATATGTAAAATCTGTCTTGGATAAACCCTCAGGAAGTTATGCTATAGTCTAATATTTCCTTCTCTGAATTGTTAGAAGGACCCAAGATAGCCGAGGAAAAGCACTTTTTTCTTTTTTTAATTCTCACATAACTAAAGAGGGTATTTTCTCTGTTGTTTATACATCTTGTTATAATTTTTGAGCTATAAATGGTCATTTGTTTTTCTAAAGTTTCTTAGCTTATTGGATATTATTTTATAATAGATTGAAGGTTTTTCCCCCTCGTTCTTTTAAAAAATAAATATCCACATCACATTTTCTTCAGTTTTGTCAAAGACAATATTTAACAGTACCACTACTTTGCCTATAGTGAAATATGCAATTATTCAGACCCTGGATCAAATCTGAATACATGAAAAATTAAAAAAGCAGGAAGCAGAGTAATATAGATTACATGACATTACTAAAATATCATTTTAAGTAAAAAGTTATGCTCAGCACAGAATTAGTTTTCACTGTGATATTCAGGAAGAATATTTCTTTTTTATCGTGGAGTTATTGCTTTTAAATATAGAGTGCTAATCAAATTAAATGTCATGTAAGATCAGTTATTATTTAATCTGTTTAAATTATAAAGGAAATAATATTATAGTCTAAATTTCCATGGTTATTTGCAGTCTCTATATATTTGCTTAATTTTTCAGAGTGTACAACTGAACATTTTAACACCAGGATTGTAGAACTGATGTAGTGGTATATTTTACTTATTTAGATTATGTAAGAGCTGTCAGGACTCTTTGGACATTTTGGTGATGAAATGCACTGATTCCTGGAATTAACAGTGCTCTCAGTCTAGAGTAATGCCACCTGTATTCTCTGTCGTCATTCGTTCTCCTTTTCCTCACTTCCCTTGGAAGTGTATAAGTAGATAAGCAAGGAAAGTTAACCCATGATTTACATTTATGCCTCCTCGCATTTTTGCTTCTTTCTGCTGTGAAATCATGCAAAAGATGAACCTATAAATAAAGCAGCTAATGATGTCTGATTTGACATCAATTTTTTTTAGGCCATAGATTACTTCTTTAATATGTCATGTTTGGCTGAACTTCAAGGATGATTGTAAGTAAAGTAGTTTCAACTTTCTTTTCCAAATTGATGGAAACCTGACATCATAAAGCCATTGGTGTTTTACATGGGGTATATGAGCTGAAGGATTCTCTGATTTAGAGGCAAGCAGGCAGTACAATGATTTCTGCAAGAATGCCTGGCATAGACCTTCACCCCAGACTTGGAACAGGTCAGATCTGATAATTGTCAAGGCATGGTTCTGTGCACACCTGTTTGACTACTTCAGGGTGTTTTAAAAGTTGGTTTTGAATCGGAAAGCTGTGGAGGGAACTTGAGAGGTGCTGACAATTTAGTTTCGTTTCTCTTGTAATAGATGGCAGGTGTATTTTTTTAATGTGTATATTAAAACCCCCATATAATTGTCTTGCTGTAATGCAACAGGTCTGCTTTTGGTTATCAGTTTTTAAAATAACTCTCTGCATTAAGATCGTTTTATGAGATACCATTATGGTACTCAAGACTGGTGTTAAACTTACTGCTTGTAACTTTCTATATTTACAAATGTGTTGAAAACAAATATTTCTGCCAATTTACTGCACTACAGAAACAAGTAATAAAACGCTTGTTTTATGTGAACTGATGTGTTGAAGTGGTTTTACTACCGACTCAGTTTAGCTTGTTTAGTTTTTTTATTGAAATGGTTTTTTGCTACACTTTGCTACCATTTAATCATTAAAGGCAATTTAAGTATTAATTTATGTGAATTGGTGTGTTGAAGTGGTTTTACTACCGATTCAGTTTAGCTTGTTTAGTTTTTTATTGAAATGGTTTTTTGCTACACTTTGCTACCATTTAATCATTAAAGGCAATTTAAGTATTAATTTTGAAAATTTAGTAGATAGGTTGCATTATTTGTTCATTTCTTTTAATTCATGTTGTCTTAGCAGATCAACAGCTGTGTTACTTCTTAATGAGGGTTACTGTGTGATTGCAGGAGAGAAAATTACTTCCCTCTGTCTGCTGGAAAAGTAAGTACATTTTCATAGTGGCAGAGGCCTTCAGCACCCTTTCTCCCTCTCTTTTGTCTCTTTTCCATAATTGCTAAATTGCACAGTAAAAAAATTTATATATGAAGAATAAACTATGTACTGTATTGCCTAAGACAGTTTTGCTGATCTATGTTCATTTATCACAAAGAAAGTAACAAAGTATTAAAAATGAACATAAGTATGTATCTTTGTTTCCATTTCTGTGGAAGATTGCAATGCATGACAGATAAATGAAATGTTTTTTAAGTACTTATTCCAGCTATTTAAGTTATAATGATTAGTCATTATTAGCTAAAGGAAATCACCATATTATGGTTTCTTATCTCTTGTTGAGTAAGTATTAGATTCTTAATGTTGGTTTGAAATTGGATTTTTACCAAAATTTTAAAATTAACCTTCTACAAATATTCCAGATGGTCTGAACTTAAAAAAAAACAACTAAAAAAAAGTCAATTAGATTGTCAAGGGAATTCTTATCAAATGTTAGAATTAAAAAAATCATGATTTAACTTCTAAAATTAACCTTCTACAAATATTCCAGATGCTCTGAACTCAAAAAAAAAACAACTAAAAAAAGTCAAGGGAATTCTTACCAAATGTTAGAATTAAAAAAATCATGATTTAAAGCATTTATCAATCTCTAATTGAAATTGGAAAGCCATGCTAGTGTTTCAGATTTACTTGGAAGAAACCTGATACTGTTTGTTCAAAGTCAAACAAAAAAAAAATTCATGCTTCCATTTTATTTCAGTTTGTGGAAAAAAATTTGAAAAATCCCCCTTAACCTGCTGAGAGATACTCTGAGGGCTTGAGAGCCATTCTTAAAGATGGTAGTTACTTCTACAGCTGAACTATATTTTCCACAATCTTTTATGCTTGTTAAGCTGTGTTGAGTCATCTTTAAAAAAAGTGACATCCAGAATATAGTAATCATTGAGGTATCAGGTCTCCATCCAAGAGGTTTCTCTTGGATGTGTTGTGCTTTCACATAAAACAAATCACGGTAGTGCATTTCAATCCATGAATATTGCATGACTGAGAGTATTAGGAGCAGACTGTTTAAATTTAAAAAGTTAAATCCAGACTGTAGCGTTCAATATGAAACCCTACTCAAACTCACCCATTCTACTGATCTATCAACAGAAAACTAGTGCTAATAATTCTCACTCTTCGCATACTTTAGTTAGAATACGTGTATTGTGCCTTAGCAGAAGATACTTTCATACCTATAGGAAAAAATGCAGAATATGGTTTCTTTGTTTAAAATGATAGCAGCTATAATTCCAATTTACTGGAGTAGAGCAGCTTTCTTGTCGTTCACTGTAGGTTTACAGCAAAATCAGCAAGCAAATCAGTGAACAAGGGGTTACTACGTCAAAGTCATAACTAAGAGAAACAAGAGAATCTTCCCTTAAACTAGACTATTGCCCAGTGAAGTGCTATTTTGCATTAGCAAAATCAATGTTTGAAAACCTTTTTCTTTTGAATACTCCATTTCAAAAGTTTAAGTTAAAAAAATGATTGTGTTTATAGCTGCCACAAAATAACCTTTCAGAATTACTTCATTACAGGCTCTTTACACGTACTGAGATAAAATTCTTTTACTGCTTCATCTTCAGTTGCTTTTCTGTAAATTGAGACAAATTTTTGTGTTGGGGTTGCTGAGTTTTTTTAATATATTTTAAGCTCTAAACTTTATGAGTAGGATTTTCTGAGCTTTAAAAATAGGGGTCTTTGACTTTCTGTCTATGACATCTTGCATGTCTGGTGTTTTTATATGTCTGTGAAGAAAAGAAACGCATCTATAGCTATCAAAAACACGTTCAAAGTATTTTGAAGTTCGAAAATATGTTTGTGTTTCTAAAACCAATGGGATGAGCTGGACACCTGCAGATGCTGTCAGAGCACTGAAAAAACAGAGATCTTGGGTGCAGTCTTACACCTCTTTAGGTTAAAACTATCATAAAAATATCCACAAAAGTCCTGCATCAGAGTGTTTATTATACTTGTTTTTACTTTTTGTGATGTTTTCTGTAAAGTTCCTCAGCTCACAATCAGTTTGAATAAAACACTTAGGCTTCTGGGGATGAATTTACTGATTGTGCCAGTTAGTTATAAAAGCTGTTATCGACTGGTTTTATTATTCACAATCTTTTCTCTTTCAGCAACAGTTAGAAAGTCTCCTCAAAGAGATACAATTTTCAGAAAATACTTTTTAGCTGCCAGCTTCTCATCTTTGCTGGTATGTAGTACAAAAAGAAAATTTGTTGCAGTATTTGCCATTCTACAATCACCTTTGAAAAAAGTCAAGCCTTTCTGAAGGTAAGTATATTTTGTTAATATACTTCTACCTTCTTTATGCTCTGTATGGTGCTATAGCCTATCCAGCAACAAAGGCTAGAAACCCTCTGGATGAAGATCTGTAATTCTTCACTTTGTTTTTTAAGCTATGTTTTCTATGTTGCTGGAATTCTGTTTCTTTGCCAATCTAAATTTAACCAAAATGTGTGAAAGATGGGTATGTTTGTCTAAGAGGCCTTTTAGACTTCAAAATTCTAAAATTGTCAGCTCTTAACAGCTGGGTTATAAATATCTTTTTCTGTGGTAAAAATGACAGTTCTTAAATAGTATGTGACTTTACTCCTGTAAAGTGACATAAGCTCATACAACAAAAATAACCCAAGAAAATTGTTTTCACTCAGAATAAAGTTATAAAAATGGATGGTTTAATATTGACAAATTCCAAGGAAAATTGTGGTTTTGCATCGATGTCAAGTCTAACTCCAGGAAAATTTTATCATGTCTCCAACATTAATTGTGAACTTCTGAAATGCAATGCATTCATATCAAAGGGAGTCTCCATGATGATGTGTTTTGTGAATGTTTTTAATTATTTCAGTTAGAAAAAATAATGATTAAAACCACTGCCCCAGTTTAAAAACCACTGCCCCAGTTATTAGCTGTTGTACTTTTGTGCAACACCACTTAAACCAATCAAAAATATTAGAGTAGGCATCACTGCCTGCGAGATGGCTGAAAGGTTCTTTTCCCATTGAACTCTGATCAACACATGTAGCGCTTGGTCTGAGATGTTGACATCATACTAAAAATGTCACCATAACTGATATTTCTTGACTGCTCAACAAGAAAAAAATATCTGAGTCTTCATGAAAGGCAAACTCTTATATCATTACCAGAGTACTGATACCTCCAAGTTAACATAAAGGAACAAATAGCTTGGCTAACAACTGACCAGCTGTGGATTAGCACACTAAAAATAGCCAACCAGACACAGGAATAAGTTAAAATTAGGACATATGTAAACACTGTATGTATTAGATCAACAACGACATTAAACGCTCTCTCCTTAGGACAAATCCACCTGCTCTGGCGTGGACCTTCTGTGGACTGCAGGTGGATGTCTGCTCCACCATGAGCCTCCATGGGGAGAGCCTTCCTCACCATGTTCTTTGCAGGCTGCAGGGGAATCTCTGCTCCAGTGTGTGCAGTATCTCCTTTCCATTCTTCGGCACTCGACTTGGTGTCTGCCGAGTAGTTTCTCTCACATGCTCTCACTCCTCTCTCTTGGTTGCTGTTGCACAGCAGTTTTTTCCCCATCTTTAATGCGTTATCACAGAGGTGTTACCACTGCCACTGACTGGCCAGTGGTGGGTCCATCTTGGAGCCAGCTGAAACTGGCTCTATTGGACATAAGGGAAGATTCTGCCATCTTCTCACAGAAGCCACTCCTGTAGCCCCGTGCCCCCACCCCTCCACTACCAAAACCTTGACACAAAATCTCAATACAATTACGAAAATATATTAAAGGAAAACATTATTTTTTGTTGGAGTGCTGAAAATGAGGATCTAAGTCAAAGACTGGAGAATTTCTTTTCCTAAGGAGTGATAGATTACTTTTTTCACATTAATTTTGTCTGGGGAGGCAAAATCAATGGTATACTAAACAAAAACATAATATGAGCTATTACAGTTTGGCTTGGTTTTGGATTGTAAGGGACTGCACCATTGCTTTCCATTTATGAGGCCTGGGTGTTTGCTAAGGTACTGACTGTATGAGTGACAGGGGCAGTTATTTTCTGAGTCTCTTAGGGCAATACAGCACATATTCTGTTCTAAGGGCAATTAAGATATTGAAGACCTTTTTTGTGACTGGCTTATTAGAGTCCTAGATTAAAATGGATCTATAGCTTGGCTGATTATTTTTAAGCTTTTTAGTTCAAATCATACTTGAACTATCAGAAATAACTCCATAGCCAGATGATGTCACAGAACCTCTTTGTTAACACTAACAAAGGATTTCTATTTGATTGGCACTCTGCAGGGCAGCAGTTTTTGCACTGCATAAGAGTACTGCAGCCTTTAAAGATACAGTTCCCAACAATTGTATGTGTATTCCATGAGACATTTTGATGGATATTTCGGGTATTTCAGGAGGCCTTTTGAGGAATATTCTGAATTATGTAGTATTAAGCAAGCATAACTGAAAGGCTCTCATGGTTTTCTTAGCTTCCTCCTTGAAAACTTGATGAAGATTGTGGGGGGATGTGGACATGTACCAATAGGGCCGACTTCAGGCTTCTAACATACGTGCTCTGAATCTTCTCTGGGAGCGTGTTCTTCCACTGACAACTTGAAAAAATCAGGTCACAACCTTCATGTTCTGAATCATATTCAAAGGTGACTGAGTAATGAATATGTCCTTTCCACCAGAAATAGACTACCTTAGTCTTTACTTTCTCTCTCAGATAACAATATTCATCATTTACCTCCTCTCAGGCTCCTCTCAGTGTGTGAAAAAGAAGGGCTATTGATTCAGAATACAAACCTTTACCCATGGTAAATTTTTAACCCATGATACTAATCTTGTATAGTGAAAATTAAGTGATTTCTATTGTGCTTTTATGGCACATAGAGTTCCTGATTTTGTACTTTACAGAAGATAGATTGCTAATTAAGTAATTTGTGTACACTTGATTTGCAATAGCTCAGCAGTGGGAACTTTGTTTCTTCTTTTAAGGTTAAAAACTACATGGATTTTAAGAGGTGCTGCATACTTGGAGCTCCTACTGAAACTGTAAGTCATTTTCATAATATCATGCTGGCATTGAAGCATATGTTATTAAGATCACAGAATGAATTTTGTTGTTCAGAAATAATGTCCTTTGCCAAAGAGGGAAGAACTTGGAAGAGGGAAATGAAACAGTTATTGCTTTGTGGCTTATTGCATGGTATCTCTTCCTAGCACAATAGCAGTTCATAAAGAATGAGGTGAAGAATTGTAGAGAAATGGTCTGTTTTTCTAGCTTTCCTGAGCTTTATAATTTGTATAAATGTACTTATCTTTTCTAGGCTAAATCATAAAAACCGAGTGAAATATACCTCACATGAACATTATTTTCTCATTCTGCCCTCAACAGGAGGGAATCTGTTTCACTCCCAAAAGTCCAAATTGTCCTCAGAAACTTGCATTGTTAGAAATTTAGATACCTTCCTGAGTATTGCTTCAAGAATTAAGCACTTCACTAACACTCCTCTCTGACTTGAAAGTGAAGGGATACCCTTCATCTGTTTTAATTAACGATACCAAAATCCAGGAGTCTGCAATTCAGACCCATGTGGGCAGTAGACGTGCAGCTAATAGAAAGATCTGAGCTTTACTGTACAGCCTGCTGCTAACATCTTCTCTGTCCCTGCTCTCCCTTCTCCCACCGCACTCATTGCTTTCTGTGTAGAAGGTACGTGGCAACCATCTGCAAGTATACTTCCCTGCTGCTACCCCTGAGCCTAAATGAGGAGGACAGCTGTTCTCAAGGGTACAGTTTCTCCAGCTTTTTCATGCTGTTAATCAGTGGCATTGTTGCATATTGTTTCCTACCTGCAAGATGGTGAGATACATAAAGATACATGCATACACAGATATGAGACACACAGATACATAAAGACTGCATAGCACCCAGATGGTATGTGGGAAGCAATTTGTCCACATGGTGTTGAGGAAAACGTCAACTGGGGAAGTCTCAGAACAGCACTGTCAAAGAGCAGAAGCTGCAATGGAGGACACTGTTTCTACAGTAGCTCTCAAGCCTCTTATTCTGAGATCCAGGGAGGTTTGTCCTAGGTATTGTCATTAGGGATGATCTCATAAAATTGTTTTTACATATTGTTTAGTTCTTTTTTTTACACTTATATTTTCACTCCCCACATAGTTTCCTGACTTTCAAAATGTTTTCTGCCTGGCCTTCAGTTTTCCCTTCCTTTCCTCTATTATCCTAGCCTCTATTTTTTTTTATCAATTTTGTTTTAACTTCAGTGGAAATAAGCGCAGTAGGAAGTGACTTGTCTGAGAAAATCACAGTTCTTTCTACTTGTGTAAAAAGCCTAGCTCTTACCATGTTCTATGTAACATAATAAGACTGATTTACTGGAAGTGAAAGTGAAGGGTAGAGTGAATTGTATTAAGGAAAGAATGGCAATCTTCGTTCCCCCATTATTACTGCATTACATGACAAAGTAAAATGATGCAGTTACACGGCTCTTCTTTCTTCCATTACCTCAATTTCCTGCAGCCACCAAAAATGGAGCTGACATCGCAAAGAGTATTGTGAATTGTTATTCTACCTATTTTCACCACTAGGACTACCTTCAGGTATGAAATATTAATACATATTTAAAAATGCAGTGGACTTATACTGAAGGAATCCTCAATGTTTTTGTAAATGTGATTCCCTCTTCTGTTCCAAATCCTTTCATGGAAGAATAAAAATATATCATATTTGGGTAAAGATATTTAGTTGAGGAATTTTTGTTGAGCAGTATCAAAAAAGCTTCTTAAGCCACTCAATATCAGTCATCAAACTTACATCAAAAGAGTAACATAGAATTTGAGTATTGGAAATATTTATTCTGAGTGTAATTAATAATACTGATCTATGCTCAATTGTAAATTGTCATGAAGATTCCTGTTCTTCAAAGCTAATCCAATAATCGCCCCTTCCTCTGAGATGAAATTCCTTAGCATTAATTTTGGTGTAATTCAAAAGAGTTGAACTTCTGGAACCTTAAAACTAGTATTTTGAAATATTAATATAAATCCTGTCAAAGACAATAGGCATTTTTCTACTTGCTTCAATGATTCGGAACCTGGGTCCTGATTATCTGTTAAGACAGATCTTCAGGTTCTAGAAAAAGCTTGAAAATTTCATGGGCTTATAACTGACTTTACGAGTCTAATATAATACACTGAACAGTTGTTTTAATGTACTAGATTATGCATTGTCCTAATCTGTATTGCTTTCTTAATGTTGAATATAATGTACCTCTATATTTAAATGTGCTAAGTAGCATCATATAGTGTTAAGAATAACTTGAAAGTGTGTATTGTTGCTGGAATTAAACCATCTCAGTAATAACCGCCTGTTGTTCTTACATTTCACACAATAACACATTGTTTCTATTTCTGACTTATTTTTCATAGTTGTCCTTCAACACCTTTAAAAAATAGATGTGTATTATATCTTTTTGGGGGCTCCTGTTAAAATTAGCTACAAAAGAAAGCTGTGTAAGCAGTCTTTTGTATAATTGCCCCAGTGGCTAGCAAAGTGTAACTCTCCATAAGAGTTCAGCTATATAAATGACTCTGCATTATATGACTACCCATTGTAGTAGACCAAAAATCATAGCCCCTTTCATACATGCTGTCATTTAAGCAGTAGGCCTCAGTGACAAGAACTGATGTATATTTTGTCCCCTTAATTTTGAAACAGTAAGTAGAGAAAGATGTTCTAGTGTAAACTACAGAGATTTTCACAACTTCAGGAAACTTGGTAGAGCAAAGAGAAAAACTGTGTTTACTCACCCTGGCCTCCAAGAAGACAGGAGGGCTTCACCTCCACCATCAACCTGAATAAATACTTGCGTGTATTGCTGTTCTCTGATGTCTTCTCAGACTTGAGGGATTTTGAAGACGCAATGCAACAAATGTCTTTCCTCCTACACTATGTACGTTGCTCATGAGAAAATGAGGTTATGTTTCTATTTCTAGAAGTCTGTCTGCAAAGTATTTCCTTTCTTGTGACAGAACACTGCCAAGGATCTTTTGCTATCTGTCTGTATCATAATTAAGGATGATGGATGATACGTGGTCTTCAAAAAATGTTATTTAAGATTTATTGTTGGTTTTATGTGGCAAGGTTTTGGTAGTGAGATTGCTGCAGTGGTACATCCGTGAGAAGACATAACCAGTTCCAACTGGCTTCAAAACAGACTTGCAGCTGGCCAAAGCTCAGCCCATCAATGAACCTGGTAAAGCCTCTAAAATAACGTATTTAAGAAAGGCTAAAAAGCTGCACAGCAGCTGTGAGAGAGTGGAGTGAGAAAATGAGAGAACAGCCCTGCTGACGTCAAAGTCAGTGAAGAAGGAGTGGGAGGAGATGCTCCATGTACTGGAGCAGAGGGTCACCTGCAGCACATGGAGAATACAGTTGTGAGGCAGGCTGTCCCCCTGCAGCCCCTGGTGGCTCACAATGGAGCAGATATCCACACTGCAGCCCATGGAGGACCCCACACTGCAGCAGGTGGATGTGCCTGAAGGAATCTGCAACCTGTGGACAGCCTATGCTGGAGTAGGCTCCTGGCAGGAATTACAGCCTGTGGAGAAGAACCCACAAAGGAGCAGCTTTTCTGGGAGGAGCTGTTACCCAAGGGGAAGCCATGCTGGAGCAGTCTGTTCCTGAAGAACTGTACCCTGTGGAAAGGACCATGCTAGACCAGTTCTTGAAGAACTGTAGCTCATGAGAGGGGCCCATGTTGGAGCAGTTAAGGAAGGACTGTAGAGTGTGGGAGGCACCCCACACTGGAGTGGAGAGAAAGTGTGAGGAAGAAGGAGTGGCAGAGATGGAATGTGGACTCACTGTAAACCTCATTCCCTCCCACTGTGTTCTGCTCAGGGAGGGGAGGAAATAGAAGAGTCAGGAGTGACATTGAGCCTGGGAATGAAAGGGGAGTGTGAGGAAGGCATTTTTAGTCTTGATTTTGTTTCTCATGATCCTTCTCTATTTTTAATTTGTGATAAATTAAAATACTCTTCTCCAAGTTAAGTCTATTTTGCCCATGACAGTGATTGATGAGTGATCTCCTTGTCCTTCTCTATCCACAACATTTTTTCATCTTTTTGTCTTCTTTGTTCTGGTCAGAAGTGGGAGTTAATGTACCTTGAAGGACACCTGACAGTCAGCAGGTTAACCCACCACAATGTATCAAAATCTTCCTAGGTAGCCCAGTTTAAGATTATGATGGAGTCTGGCTGTGCCATTTCAATTCACACTCCATACATAGGTATGGTTGTACCTCATTGTTTCATTCGGTGAATCAATTCACTATTTCATTCATCTTTCATATTCACTGTGCAGTCCTGAGTGTTTGTTTATCATCACCAAAATACAACATAATTAAATCTCTTCCTTAACAATTTTAATATACTTAAACAGTGCAGTTGTTGTACCAGCAACTAAGCACCACCCAGCCACTCACGCACTCCCCCAGGAGAACCAGAAGGGTAAAAGTGAGAAAACTTTGGGGTTGAGATAAAGAGTTTCATAGGGAAACCAAAAGCTGTGCACATAAGCAAAGCAAAACAAAGAATTTGTTCACCAGTTCCCATTGGCAGGCAGGTGTTCAGCCATCTCCAGGAAAGGACATGTAACCATTACTTGGGAAGACAAATGCTGTCACTCCAAACCTCGCTCTCGTTCCTTCTTCTTCCCCCAGCTTTATATGCTGAGCATGACATCACATAGTCACGCAGCCCACTCGCTGGTGGAGTTCTGCTCCTCAGCAGAAAAGGCCTTGACACTGTGCAAGCCCTGCTCAGCCATGGCTAAAACCTCCCTGTGCTATCAGCACTGTTTCCAGCACAAATCCCAACCACAGTGCCATAGCAGCTACTATGGAGAAAATTAAATCTACTCAGGCCGAAACCAGCACACGAGTGAACCACAAACATTGTTGGGGATGGTTATCAGACTGGGTGGCTGAATTATTCTCATCCTGCAGAAAAGACAGCAAGGCACAAAGGATGTGAGCCTCTGCAAATGCCTTCTAGTTTGCATGTTCAGCTTCAAAATCTTGGCTTGGTTTTACAGAAAACTGATTTTTCTATGTTGTTCCAATTTCAGGTCAATTTGTTTGCCATTCAGTATTGACTGCCCTTGTGAAACTAACTTTGGTTATTACAACTTGAACACGCAGAAACTGTGAGGAAATAATTAATGGCCAGCTACTGCTGATATTTAAAATATTTTCCCTGTAGGAGACACTTCTTTTGTTTATTTTAAGAGAGCTAATCAGAATGATTTAATCTAATTAGTTCATTCATCTAGTACCTTATTTTGATGTGGACAGGACTGAATCTTTTTAGAGTATGATATCCTTATCATACTCAGACAGTTATGGAAAATTCTGACACAGAACAAATATCCACCTAACTCTGGGGTATTTTTTGGCATTCATACTGCAGATTCGTATGAATTACAAATGCTTATATGCTTTATTTTCCTAATTTCTAGTAGTTCTATGAGTATTTTTCATAGGTTTCTAATCCTTCTTGATGATCTAGGCTAAGGTTACAGCTTTTAAAATTTCTTGTGACATTTACTCTGAATTAAATGAAAAGAAATTCCTCTTTCAAAATTTGTGCTGTAATGAAAAGATAAAAATCATGAAATATTTTGATCTAGATTTTTTTGGTGACACATCACCCTCCACATTACACATGTTAATTTAACAAGTCACAGAATCACAGAATGTTAGGGGTTGAAAGGGACCTCTGAAGATCATCTAGTCCAACCTTCATTCCAGCATACCTAACCACTACACCATAGCCTCAAGTGCTACATCTACTTTTTTTTTAAACACCTCCAGGGTTGGTGACTCCACCACCGCCCTGGGCAGCCTGTTCCAGTGCCTCACCACTCGTTCAGTAAAGAACTTCCTCCGAATATCCAATCTAAACTTACCCTGACGCTACTTGAGGCCATTTCCCCTTGTCTTATCATTAGTAATTAGAGAGAAGAGACCAGCACCAGCCTCACTACAGTCTCCTTTTAGGTAGTTGTAGAGGGCAATAAGGTCTCCTCTCAGCCTCCTCTTCTCCAGACTAAACAAACCCAGTTCCCTCAGCCGCTCTTCATAGGGCATGTTTTCCAGACCTCTCACAAGCCTTGTTGCCCTTCTCTGCACCCGCTCCAGCACCTCAATATCCTTCTTATACTGTGGTGACTAAAAGTCATAAGTAAATTTCAAAAGAATTTTAATTTTTGTGAAAGATCTGTCACTTCTGAGGGAAAATAGGACTGGAATGTAGTAACACATTTAGTTCCAGGATCCATTAATACTACTATTATTCGTGATGTATTTGTCTACATAGTTAATAGAAATGTGTGTTTGACTCAGGCCTCTCCAGAGTTACTTTGACACCCGATGCACTTTCTTTAAATTAACGAATATTAATTACATTGTAACATAGAGTAATTTTTTTTTTTAACTCTCAATCTTGTAAGTGATTTCAGTCACATACAATCTTTTTGGTACTCATTTTGGGCATTTAGATGATTTTATTCTTCATGTCTGAATCTATGCCAAATTGCTTATTAGAGTGTAACCATTTCAATTTCTTGTGTGAATGTGTTAGTTTTAATACTGTGTCAGGTCCCATCATTCACTCTTGCTCCAGGATGTGTGCAAATCTCTATATCTTTTATTTACCTAAGACAAGATATTTCTGATGTTGGAAATTTTTGCAAAATTCTTGTCATTCTGCAACTCACTGACAGTAATTGTTGTGTCTTTGGGTACCTATACAGCCATTTCTAAACGCTTTCTAATTGCTTTACATTCCTCCTGAGAAACCTTGAATTTCTCTCAAGTATCAGAAACAATTAGTTTGGGATACAGACAAAAGTTTTTGTTTAATCTGCTTGAACAGCACCGTTAAACAAATTTTATTGATATATAGACTGTATAAATTAAGACTATGATGTTTACAGATGGCTTTCTTTTCTCTGTCTGTCATGCCTTCTTCCAGGAGGTTGTTCAGAATCCTGAGACTTCAAGAGCAAATTCTAAGTATTATGAACCTCTCTATCAATATAAAAAAGAACCCTGTACAGCATGGAAGTAACAAACCATTACCTTAATAGTCCAAACCAGTCCTCTGTGAATCAAATTTCTTGGGTTTTTTTTGATAACTTGAGCTATCTCTGTCTGAAAGTTTGTTACTGTTAGTTGAGATGGTCTTGGAACTATACTTTCTTTTAGAGAGATTTTCACAAAGAATCCACATTGCCAAGATTTTCCTTGTACTGCATCAATGTCACTAACTCGACTGGGAGGAAATCTGAGTACCAAGAAGTCAGGGAAGAATCTTTCCTTTTCTTTATTTCTTTATTTCTTTATTTTCTCTCTTGTTAGCTTGTTTTCTTGCTTTCTTGCCTTCCTTCATCTCTTCCTTTCTTTTTCTTTCATTATACCTTTTTTTTCCACCATTTGTAATAAAAGGCTGTTCCACAGCATCTATCATTTAGCCACACCAGAGGTATTCAATACAAAACCAAGAAAATCCTGCTATAGTTACAAAATAGCTTACATGAAAAGGTAAAATAAGTTTAGATTTATGTTGGATTTTAGTGAGCATTTCAGCCTAAAGCCAGAAATCAGTGCTTTTGTCAGTATACGTGGCAAAGACAAGTGTGTGCTCCTTTAATTTAGAATGACCAACCATTCTCAAACAGCAGCACAGCATTTGAGTGCAGAGGCAGAACTGAAGATAAATATACGCAGAGGATCCCAAATTGAGCAATGCTTTCATAAGTCATAAAAGCAATTTTAAAATCAATTTGGCATTTGATCAAATTCCACTTTAAGTTTTAGAGAATGGAATTGAAATGCTGAGACCGCTTGGTGAGTTAAAACCCTGGTAACAACAGCTCTGCAGTTTGAATCCTATTCTATGTTTTTCCTCAGAACACATAAAAATAAGTCTTATGGCTCTGACATGCAGGCTGTGCACCACAGTGCTGTGGCTGAGCATGCCAAATAATTTGTGATGATTACCTTCCCAAATTTCTCTAGTGGCTTTGGTTTTGTTTGTTTGTTTGTTTTGTGTATGAACTGATTGAGTACGTTTTCAGTTAGTTAGGTGCCATGAAAAAAGGGTGAATACACACCTATTGTTGCCATAGGAGTTTCTCTGTTAAAAGAAACGTGACTGTGAATTGCAGCTCTGGGTGCCGGTCCTGGTTTGGACTGGTTAGATTCCCCACACACTATCATTGCTTAAGTGGCACATGTAACGAGGTATATCACAACCCATTCTGCATATTCACCATCCTTCACATAAGAGGAGGAGTCACTGTAACTTACTAATGGTTACCCCCTTAGATGTAACCTCTGTGGGGCGTTGCAGTTTTATTCTGTTTCTCTGTGCAGTTTCCATGGACCCAGGGCAAAGGCCACCCTGCTCCCAGACGGTATTTAGGACTGAGCAGGTCTGTCAGGGAGAGCTGAGGCTCTGTTTAGGAGAAAAAACATGGTGAAGAGAGTGAGTAAATAGAGACAGAGCCACAACAGAGAAGAACAAGACCCATTCTGTCATCATATTACACATATTTCCAAATTTACACTTTGAATCAAGGTTACTAATTCAGATCCAACCTCTTACTTACAGGCATTTATTCTGGACTCTTTGGGTTATAAAGCTATACATTAAAGCAGACCGTAGGAGAATTTCAGTGGAACATTACATAATCTAAAGGGAAAGATCCTCCTGTGTCCCTGTTCCCATTTGGGAAGGTAATTTGGTTTACAGTGTGGCATGAGAGCTTCTCAGTAAAATTTAAATACTTTTCTTGTGTAGGTGCAGAAATTGGCTCAGCCTCAGAGACAATACAGATTTATTTTCAATAAAATTGTGTTGAATTTCACCCCTGATGATTTGGTCCCTATTGCATGCATGTATAAATATTTCAAAACAACAAAGTAGGAAGCTGACGAGCATGAATATTTCTGAAAGTTACTGCACTGCAGCATTTTGTCTTCTGCTCAATTAATAATGTATTTCTCTGACGTTGAAAAAATCATATTTTTTTTCATCTACATGTTCAGTGTTAACAAAATTCTATTCTGGAACTGAACTTTATTTTTTTTATATTTCCCATATAGAAAAAGAAATTACACAAATACACATTAAAAATATTCTTGATGAACAAAATTAAGATGTTTACAATAAATGCCTGTTTCAATGAACACTGTTAAAATAATTAGAATAATACATTTTATTGCTACATCAAGATATTCCAAAACTAACACAATCTAAATATCCTTAACACTGCTCATTTTTTGTAATTACTCTAATGATATGTGAATGACTTTATATGCCCTGGAAAAGAACAGATTTTTTAGTACACGTGTGATGCAATAGTTCATTATTGTCCAATACTTCTACCATTACAGTAATATGACAAAATGTTAAATCAATTGGTTTATTCTCAGCTCGCAAATACGTAAAACATCCCTACTCATCTGACTTTCCTGTTATTACTGCATCTAGAGACTAAAGTGCACTTTAAAAAAGAAAAGGTGTCTGAATGCGTGCTTCATTATATGTTAAATACTTTAGGAAATATTTCTAGTTCCTAAGACTGATTCTCTGTTTATAAAAACAATATACCAAAGAGTGTTCTATTAGCACGACACATCAAAATTTGTGTCCATATACCGACAGCTCTTACCTTTTCTATTAAATGGGATGGCTACACTTAAACCTGGCCTTTGGGAACATTCTATTCCAGGCACACACTGTAACCTGAGCTGAGTCTGTTCCCACTCATGTTTTATGTGTTATATGGATATGACCTATATGATATTATGTAGATGATATCTGAAATACTAATAAGGATGTAAAACTGTAAATCTTAATTCTACAGATTTTCCCTAACAAATGGCATAAAAAATAACCTTTTCTGGGTTCTACATGGAAGGAAAAAACCACTTTTCTGAACTCAAAATGGAAAAAAAGCACTTTTGATTTGCTTGGTAACCCAAAATTGAACTTCGAAGAAAAATGAAAATGATGGAGAAAGTATAGGTTCAAATTAAGTGCATGTAGCTTTCCATCAAATATATATTGCTATTGTCCTCTTGAACCCAATCTCTTTCCAACTTCCCGACCCATAGAAGATGAAGATGGCGTATGCTCATCCTTATGGGGTGTGTAAATTACATTCAGTGTTCTCTCTAGCAGAAGTGGAAAACAATGACTTCATCTCTCACTGCAGTAACTGCAGCTCTGTCCGCTGACTAATGGTTATAATCTCAAAATGCTATTTATATTCGAAATGGCTTTTCCTCTAGCCAAGTTTGGTTGTATCTGGCTAATAAATTAAACAAAGAGTAGGCAGCAGGGATAGCGTGATAGATGGATGAATATACCATGAAAATACATAAGCTTAATTTCCTCAGAAAACCAGAGTAAAAGGATGTCTGCAAATGTTTAAGGGGCGTACTAGCCAGTAGTTTTAGTAGGAGGACGAGCATTAGTTCATGTTAAGCAGTGTACCTGTGTCTGTAGAACAAACTACTTGACAAAGGCCATTACATTTCTTTCTGTAATATGTTATTCTGAACTAGTATCACCCAGGACACACGCGTAACAAATACAAAAATAATGAGAAAAGACCAATGTTGGAACAAATGACAAGGCATGTGGGAAGAGCACAAAGGCTTCCATCAGAACTTAAACTGAATTTACCAATGCCTGCTTTGGAATAGTAGAAGCACAGGATTAAATTTTCAAAGCTTGACTTTTAAGAGAGAGAAATTGCCAGTAGTTCCTACTAACTTCAGATGAAATTGTGTATTAGAGACACTAGGTTCTATGAAAATACTGTTTCTATCTGTTAGAATGACAAATCCTCAGTTAAAAATAAATTCCATACAAACAGATCTCAAGATCTTCTTCAAACTTTACCAGTTATTCTACATACACAATATATGTAATAAATGTCACAACCTGA
Source organism: Apaloderma vittatum (assembly GCF_000703405.1). NCBI lineage: Eukaryota > Metazoa > Chordata > Aves > Trogoniformes > Trogonidae > Apaloderma > Apaloderma vittatum. The sequence goes on from NW_009701952.1 coordinate 29,152, forward strand.
CAACCTTCAAGGATGTCTACATATCTCAAAATATTCATTTGAGACTGGAAAATGTTTTTGTGTCGTTATAATAGGATGAAGGATATTAGGTTGACTAAAGTTCAGCACTATCATTGACTTACTGGTGCTTAAATTTTAGCTCCTCGTTGAACAAATAAGTTGCAAAATGAGACAAAGCTGCCCTTCTATTTCAGTCCAAGAGACTGGATAATTAGGTAAAGTGCCTTGTTTAAAAGCCTAGTTTCATGCATATCAGGCTAAAAGCTCTATTTAGAGTGACTTGTCCAGGGATGCAGGCAAGGTCTGAGCAGTACATCTGTGGTTAGTAGTCTCCCACTGCATAGTTATAAAATGATAGTGAAGACCACTGAATGTCTAGCATAAAATTATTGTAGATAACTTCCAGACACTTCCAGAGCAAGAACTAAAGAACTGCATACCCAAATGAGGTTGAGGGATGATAGAAAAAAATATGTGAATTGGCCTCAGACGAGGGCACTGGGGTTCACATCTATACTGTCAGAGTAACTATATCACCAGTCAGATAAGGCAGTAATTCTGTGTATTGTCTTGGGTAGCTTCAAAAACCTGGCATGGGTACTTCTTCATTAGCTGCTCAGCGTGAATGAATGCTGGTCTCTCCTCAGTTTCTCCTTGACTATTCCCTAAAGGCCTCTCATCTGAGCACTGCATCAGCCTGATGTTGTGTATCTTTTGAGATCTGAACTCACAGCTTGAGGTGACAAAGGTACAAGCTTAATAGTCATGGTTAGGATGTTCTTTCCATTTTAAGTACTTAATTTCTGCTGCGTATAACTTTCCAAGCCATTAACTCCTGGACTGAGATTTCTCTGACTTGTGCTCAATCCAGAGGTGAAGTGCTAAAAAGTTTGATAAAAACCCTTTTGGTTTTTACTGAGGTGTTTGAAAATAAGGCTAAAGGACCGTGAGGAAACACTTCCTATTACACAAGCTATGTATACCAGATACCTTACTTCTTTCTGGAAATTATCAATGTAATTAATTTTCATGCTGACACAGTTCAAGCTGTCACAAAGCTGCTGTTTCTCTGTCAAGGAATATTCACCTCATACACATTTTGGTTTATCATGAGAGGTAATTTTTTGTTGTCTCATATTCTTTTTGTGTTTTTTTTACAGGGCTCAGTGGAAAGAATAGAGAACATCTACTTTGGTAGAGGAGATGCAAATAGGTTTAGGAATCACAGAGGTACTCTGAAAAAAGGAGAATAGGAAGAGATTTTTGTCCTTCCATTAGAGAACTGATAAAATCTATTTTGCACTAAGTTTTGGAATTTTCTTGCATTTATCAATTTTCTTGCATTCTCTCAGTAGGAGAACATAAACCCAACACATTCTGGAGTCTCAGACAGAATCTCTGCAAATTTCAGGCTTTTCCTTAAACTGTCCTGAAATCAAAATACATGTATAAAATATTTCTATTCCAAAATTTCTGAAAGCAGGCTATTCAACCAAAAGTGGACACAGCACATCAAATCTAGGTTTGAAAAAATGAATTATTTCCCAGACTGTTTGAGGAGGCAAATACTTCTTATGCACTACTTTTTCTATCCAATGTCCTCTCCCATATAATTCACTGTATATTTTCCACTCCATCCTGTCCCTGTTTTCCTGCAGCTCCTTGTTCTGGCTCTGATGCTCCTTCCAGAGGTGTTTTTCTATCCATCTCATTGCACTGTAAACTGACAGTAGTTTTGCTTGTGGGCATGGTGATGGCACCTTTAAAACATTCAGTAAGTCATGAAACCTTTGTTATCAGCAGTTGCACTTCCACATGGATATATTTGAAATTGCAGTTATCCAGTTAGCTTCAAAAATATCAGTATTAATAGAACATGAAAATCATTTTGAATAAGGGAAAATTCTCACATGTTTCCATGTAGCAGGCACCCAAGACTTATTAGAAATTCTATATGAAATCATTATATTTGACAACACTGCAGGTGTATTCCAGGATCTGAAGAATGAAGTTATTTAAAATCTACTGTAGCTAAGGGTTTTCTTCACTGCAAAAAAAAAGACACTTCTGTTGGGTTGCTAACTATTTCTTGCACTGACAGCACAAGATTATGGATTTTAAAAACTCAGTCACTTATGAAGTACAAATTAACTGGACCTCATGGTGTGTTGGTGTCTGAATTTCTTGGAAGGTCACAGGTATATACAGGAAAATGTATATAAAGCAATCACAGAATCCTTCTTCTTAGGAAGGTATTTCAAAAGGTACAGACTGAGTTTAAGAGTGTTCTGGGAAGGAGAAACTGACAATTTTATCACAAATAGACAGGATAGAGAAGTTCTTTGTCAGGCTATCATGCTCCCGAGTAGCAGGCAGATGAGAAGAAAAGGTGAGATGAATCAAAGAGGTAACTTCTACAAACTTCTGGGAGGGAGAAGTGTGGAGGCCCAGAGGAGTATGAATTTCCTTCCTGGGTCATATGATGTGCAATAGTGCCAGAAAATAGTGGGAGAAAACAAGCCATAGAAGATGCTATAGAATTGGCACAGAGGGAGTTCCCAGCAACTCTTAAGAGAAAACAGAGTGGGAGATTATCTAAGGGAAAAAAGTAATGGATTTAGTGGTAGTGTGCATGGGAAGAAGCCTTGTTAATTTTGCTCCCTGTCAACTACAAATGAACAAGGTCATATCCTCACTTCATGCACATGGGAAAGCTATCATCTGGAATACATCAAGGTTGGGAAAATTGTGCTTACTAGGACTTGTAATCTTTCTATAAATTGAGCAGCAGTGTGATTGAAAATTTCAAGAATATTTTTCTGGACTACAGAATTTGTTAACCCTTCTAATGTTACAGTCAGTCTTGAGATACACCCTCAGCCATAACCAGTGTACAGCCTGAAAAATAATGTTTACACTCATTTTGTTATACAGTTGCTTTTTCATGTAAATTTGGGTGGTTAGGTGAAGAGATGAAATAGATCCTCCCTTCCCATATTCACTTGTAAGCCCTTCTTGGATCTCGTTGTGTCTGTGCATAATCCTTTGCTGTAACACGACTAAGACTTGGATGGATAGAAAACTAATCACTCATTCAAAACTAAACTCTGTGTATTATACTCAGTTGTCTACTTTAGCTGCCATATATGCAAGAATACATTTGGGGTCTCTTAATAGGTAGCAAGTTTCTTAGCAATGAGGGAAGCCCACAGAGGTAGCTTAGTCTGACTTTGAGTATCTAAATTCTAACAGATTTATTCTCTGGTGGTCTTAGTTTGATTTTGTTCTTCCATTGCCCCTGGCTGTTTCACTAACTGTCCAGGTTTGAGAGTACCAGGATAAAAGTCATCTGGGGACACCCAGGATCATCTCAGCTGCTGCCAGCCTGGTTTTGTGACCATTACAGGCTGAGGTGCAGGCAGCCGTGCCTGTGCAGAGGAGAAGATGGGTAAGGTGACCCAAACGGACCAACCACAGTGTTCCTTCCCATGGTGCTTGGTATAAAAGGGCCCCTAAGAAGACCCCTGGGGCCTCTAGTGTTGTTGCTCTGGGAGAATTGCTAATAGCTCTTTGTCATTTCTCCCTGTGCTGCTAGTATTCCTGCCTCCTGTTTTCACACTGCAGAGGGGCACTGTTCATCGGGACAGGTTGTCTTTCCCTTCTTCCCCAGGTGGGAGTGAAGTGGCTGCTCCAACGCTTCCTTTTCTGGTTTTTTTTGTTTTTTTTTTTTTCCTTTGGACTGTTGTCAAGACCCTGGGCTTGGGTGTTGCTGTCTGCTTTTGAGTCCACTTTGGGACATTTCCTCTTGGGGCATAGTTGTCATCTGGAAGGCACGGATTCAATATTAAGGTGTTCTTTTGTATCTTTGGATATATTTACATACTTGTATAATATAGTTCAACATCATTATTGTTAGTAGTACTAGGTTTTATTTCATTATACCTATTTTAGGTTTTTTTCCAACCTTAAAGTCTCTCTTCCTTATTCCCCTGTTACCCTCCTCTGGGAGGGCGGTGGTAGGATTACAGAGAGGATCTGTCACCTGGTTATTGGCTAAAACCATGACACTGGCAAACCAAAATAAGGAACTAGAACTTTTATTTCTGTTCAGGGAGAAGTGCCAGCACTTAGTAAGTTTTTGGTAACAGGTACATAGCCTGTTCGCCCTCTTTGACCTTATCAATGTCAGTAATGTTTTCCCTTTTCTCATCTCTCGGCATCTGGAAAAAAATACATGTTCTGAGAATTTCATTTCCTATTTTTAAACTCACATTTATGATTTCTAGCCTTATTCTTTTATAATCTAAACATATCATTAAACATAGAAGAAATGGAGCATATAGCTTTCTAATAACTTTGAAAAAACTTTCTACAAGGCATTTGTGAAATAATGATTTATTCAACAAGGAAAGCAGAAAAAAATTGTTCACTTTTCTGTTCTTTCACAAGTGTTTAATCTGCATCCATAAGAACATGATTGAATGATAACCTGTTACCACTGATAGACATGATTCTCCCAATGTATCTTCAATACTCAAGGGAAAAATCAGACATATTAATTTATTACTGAACTACTTGATTATGTTAATTGGAATTATTTCTATTTAAAAAGTATGCCAAATGGGCTAGCTCTAGCATAATTTTGGCTTCTGTAATTAAAACTCAAAAAGGAATATATAGTGTCAATAAAATTTTACAATATGTTTTAGTCCATTTATTCTTGGGAAGTACTAAAAAGCATTTTATAAGAAATGAAGGCATTTGGAACACATGACCATTGGCAAATTACAGAGGTTTTCATTTCTATAAAACACACTAAAATGTTGTATCTAGTCTAACAATGATATGTTCAGAACCAACATGCTGTGAAATGTGGGCTACAAGCTTCAGGCATTTTCTGCTGAAGGGGGGATGATACTGTAAATTTCATGATAGGATCACAGATACATCTTTTTTAGAATTTGATTATAAGTTCCACAGCAATTTGAATGGTGTACTGTATTTAAAGCTTTTTCTTTAAAATTTTCTTCCTTTTTCTTTTCTTTTTTTTTTTTTTTTAATATGGCAGGATGCCCTATGTGTGATCTGAAGACTAGGTAATATTTAGCAGAGAGTTAAGTTTCCTTCTCAAGCCACATTCATGCTATTTGGGAAATGCAGTAACTGTTTGTCCTGATGGAAATATTTTTAGCTTTGAATTGTGATACATACCATGTAATAGATTTATTTAGCTTTTTGAAGGTGGCAGGACACAGTTGCACACCAGAAATGTGTTAAAATATAATAGTATGGGAAAAGAAAAAGGTTTTTTGAATAGTGTCAAAGGCTTTGAAAAACAGCTTGTGCTTCATCAAAGTCTCTGTTTCCCCTTGACACTTTTTGAGGTATCATTTCTTGTTGTTAATTACCAGTGAAAACCATGCTGGCAGTATGAAGTGTCGGAAATTGTAGAGCATCACTCTTTGTGGATTAGTTGCAGCTTACAGATACTATCATATATGCTGTACATAGGGGGTTTTTGTATGCGCCACAGGGAAATTTAAATATGGCACTAAAAATTGGCTTATTCTTCTGTTTGTACTTTTGATCAAAGCTGCAAAGTTCTCCCTTGCTTTGCTTATAGAGATGCGCAGAAGGAATCCCCAATGTGTAATCAGTGTGAGACCAAAACTCTTACAAACAGAACTCTTGGGTGTCTGCAGCAATGATAATGGTAATTAAATTTTATACTTGTGTCTACAGGGTATTTATATATGCTACTTGAATTAGTTAACTAAATTTGTGTACAATTTGCTTTGGTTTGTACAAAAGTATTTTTTGAAAGATATCTACCCCAAAGTTACTGAGAAATTACTGTTAAATGAGAGAATTTTATTTTCTCCCCTGGTCTTCCTATGCTGTATAATAAATGGTGACACAAAATGGAGTTAAAACTCTGTTGGAAAACTTAAATTGCTGCAATAGCAGGGTAATATTAATTAAAAGTAGGATAATGGTCCTTAGCTTCTAGGTGTATTCTAGATATTATCTTCTGTTTTAAGGTCAGATTCCAGTGCAATTTTCAAGTTCCAGTTACTTTTCCAGCTGTTCTCTTTAATAGGTTTGCTGCACCATTGACATATATGTTAAAACTTACTGATTTTGCTAGTGGGAATTTTGTGCTGTTAGGAGATCGGCCAGAGCCTATATGATGCAATATTCTCGGGGAGGTTTTTGCTGGTTATTGGGTGGTTACACACATTTCTGACCATTTCCCGGTGGTCTTCAGCAAATCAGTTTCCCTAGTTTCCTGCCTAGTGGTAGTCTGTGCTTTAGAGGCTGGTTGCCATTTCCACCATCAGATCCAGGAAACTGTTTTTCTAGACCTGGTGAACAACACTCTCTTCTGCTATGTAGTAATTATAATTGTTTTGACCACAGAAAGCTGAGATAAGCTGCCAAACTGGATGACAGCTATTTTTGTTCATCCACTTGGCAGCTACTCTTCCTTAGTGGAAATGCTGTGCAAATCCTGGGCAATGAAGAGCAAAACCCACTAGATTTCACCTTAATTAAATTAATTTTGGGAGGGGGAGGGTTAGCTAGAACATAGGTAAGATGTAATCAAATTTGTTCTAAGATTAGATTAGTCATGAAGTAGATTGACTAGCAATTCACTGCACTAATTGACAGCTGAATTCCTAGAAGTGGCAAAATACAGACAGCATCCATCCAGCATTTATCTAAAAATCACCTTTTCTATAGAACCTCCTTAGCCTAAGTGGCTGAGTGAGCTGAAATGAGCACATTGCAAAACTCTGTATTTAAATGCATCTTTATTTTTTTGGCTAAGAAAAGAGCATGAGTCAAACAGTAGAATGTTGCACTGAAGCACGAAGTTGGGAAAGAAGAAAAATTATCTTCCTGCGGCAGTAAATCGTCACTCTCAGTTACAGTGCTGGTTTTCAGGATATATCCCTTCTTCCTTTTGTCTTGCATCCTACTCTCATTCCAGTCCTCTAGTGGAAAATCAACTTATTCTATTCCACTGGATTACAAACTTCCCCATGTACAAGATGCATCCTCGGCAGTAGACCAAGTTTTCAAATTGAGTATCAGGTTCCCATTTGCCACATTAATAGATGCCTTTCTAAAGTAATTAAATAAAAAATACGTATAAGTTATATGCATGCATATTTAATGGGTACAAAGTTATGTTTCATTTCAACATAAAGCTAATTGAATGGCTTAAAGTCAGTGTTCTTAGGATGGCATGACACTAGAGGAAGAATTATATTAATAATTCAGGAGTTACTTCTATTATAAACTAATTCATTTGTTTTCTATCTTTGTGCAATTGACAAAAGAATCTATAAACTACAATCTTTACCAAAAACATCCAAAGTGTAAATCTCCTAAAATAGTCTTGCAGAAGGAGAAATTGAATGAGGATTACAGATGAACTCTCAATTTAGATTTTCCCACAAAGAAGCATTACAAATACGTCTCTCTTTTGCTCTGCTGTCAAGTTTTCATTCGGCTTGTAGAGGGATAATATTTTGAAGACTTTGTTTACTGCTACTGAGTTTAGGTACTGGGTTCAAAACAAAAGGATAAATCTGGCAAATACACATTCTTTATGAACATGTAAGTTACTCTTCTTTAGGAATACAACCTAGAGAATAAATCCGATGATTATAATTTGGGGGGGGGTCCGTGAACCTAATATCCTCTATTTAAAATTTGCTAAACTGTCCTGTTACTTACTGAAATCCAAATATACCTTCCTTTTTGTAACTTCTCTTTATTTCTTTGAGTCAGAGTCAACAATTACAACATGTTCAATTTCAAAGCCAAAGCAACTCTGTTTGAAGCCAAAGACCTACATAGTTATCATCTCAAAGTCCTTCATTCTCTTCAATTTTTCTTATTTGATTTCAGTAACATATTATTGATTTTCTGTAATCTTTTTGCACATAAATGCTGCTCTACTGTAGAAGGCCGGTGTATAATTTATGTTATACATTTAATATGATACCTAGGCCTGTGTGACCTACTGAACTAGGAAAGCACTTTTTCTTTATAAAAGGGACTGCTATAGTAAGATGAGAATCTAGAAAAATGCTTGTATATATCATTTGTGCATTATTGGTGCATATTAATATTGCTATTATACTGAAAATTGTTTTCTGAATTTGGTATTAATACACATTTAAACCTTTTAAAATTATACAAATATACTTTTTTCATGTCTTCTTAAATTGTTAGATGAAACAGATTAACAGCATTACCCAAAGTAGTCAGATCTGAGCTATTTTGAATGGAGACACATGATGACAGGTGAAACCTTAATTGTTTCTTCCTCTTGTTTATTCAAAGTTGGTTTTTTCTGCTGTTCTCAACTCAGGGAGAATGGCATTTGGAATAAGACTGCTACTCCCAGGGTTATCTCATGAGCCCATAGAGCTACAGAGGTCAAAAGAGTATCTTGATCTGAATATAGACAGCTACAGGATAACAGTAAGTAAAGGAACATCTGATTTAATATAATAATCATCTGAGATACCACATTCTACTTTTTCGTAGTATTTTGGTGATTCCCACATTCTGTTTCATATACGATAATATATGCAGAAGTTTAGGAGATTGACGATCTCTGTAGACTCTAATTCTGAAGACTGTTAGAGTTATTTGAATACATTTCAATAAGCAAAACCTGACTTCCTTGTTACTTTTTAATTTAGACAAGATCAATATTGGTATATGAGATCATATGGCACAGAATGGCCCATATCGATGATATAAAATTCTCTTTTCCTTTGAACGGGGTGATTGCAAACATATTGCCTGTTGCTAATGGTTTGGGGTTTTTTTTAGGCTTTCATTTCTGAGAGTAGCACCTCTTAAAAGATACAATGCTAGGTATCAGTTTTACGTTGCACGCCCTCTTTAATAATTCATCATTTCACTCTTTTAAGAGGAGAAATAATATGGTTCAGTCAAATATCTTTCACTCCTAAGATTTCTATTAGAAGAGGTTGGCAGAAGTGGTATTGGCTTATTCAAAAGCCAGTAATAATTTCCATTGTTGGCATCCTTCAATCATCACATATTTCACATTTCTTCTGTTTTATTCCACTGGGCAGGTGTTGGAATGCCTACCCAGACAGATGACAATATGTTTTGTTTTGTTTTGTTTTGTTTTTTCTTTTATCTTTGTTGGTAGGAGAGAATAGTTTGCTTCTGTTTTATCAGTGACTTACATAGAATCATAGAATCACAGAATGGTTTGAGTAGAAGAGGCCCTTAAAATCACCCAGTCCCACTCCCCTGGAGTGAGCAAGGACAGCATTAACTAGATCAGGTTGTTCAGAGACATACCATGGTTCATTTAAATAACTTAAAAACATAGAAATTATAGAAATTATAAGAAATTATAGAAATTATAAGAAATTATAGAAATTATTTGGGAACAGTACCTGGATTGCTTATTTTCCTAGCAAAGATATGGCCTATACCAGTGTCCAACTAGACTTTTCAACTGCTCATGAACCAATTTTGTGTAAATCTGCAGAAAGAAAAGATTTTCTACCATGTTCTTTACTTCCCCTCATAGAGCTGTCTGACTTCATATTTTTTTTATCCAAAGACAGCTTTGATAAGCTAGCCTCCATAAAGCACACAGTGTAAATGAACCCAGCTAGAGAAGTTAAAAACAGGCTTCTCATAAACCATAGAGAAAATATTGATCCTTTTATCCCTTTCTGCAGAGCTTTAATGCTATGAGAAATAAGGGGCCAAGGCACACTCCTCAGCTGGGGATGTGACTTTTTAGACCAGCAGGGTTGATAAATTTTAAATGTCCGTGTTGCTCTGATCCACTATTTTCAGTACCTTTTTCACCAGACCACCCCATGGATGAGGTTTGGAGCAAAGGCTTGTAAACTGTAATACTGAACTGGTTTAATGCAGCATTTTCAGCTTAGTTTCTGGAAGAAATAGAATGAATGCAGCCTTACTGTCCCTCCATCTGTGTATTTGTAAATGTCTTCTAATAACTTTAGAACCTTTTGATCATTTCAGTTAACTTTGGCTGCCTGTAGGGTTGTCAAGAGTGTTCTCTTACTGTTAACCCTTTAAAAATTGGTAACTGAATAGAGAGACGTGAGTTAAGGAAAAGCAGTTGTAACTGTGTCCTGGTTTGAGCTAAACAGAGCCAATTATTTTCACTGATTTTACTTTTCAGCACAATCTCTTCTAAGAGGCTGCAGTTTCTGCACTTAACAGCATATTTTTGCAGACAGTGTCTTATACTAGAAGTGATGATTACAGAACTGATGTTTACAGTTACTGCCAGGGACTGGGATGCAGAAATGCTCTTGCTTATACTTGCTCCTGTAGTGACCATGGTCACTGTGAAGTCTTGTGTGCCACGCTGGGGGTTCCAGGAAGTAAAAGGGTCACAAGAAGTACAAGGTTGTGCCTCTGGGGAGGAGCAGACAGCACAGGTGACCAGCAAGCGTGTTCCATTCGGCATATGTCATATTCAGTATGGAACTGAGGGATCATGGGGATTAAGATTTCTTCTTCAATGGCTGACATCCAAGGAGGACTCTGCTTTATTCCCTTTTCCTTCTGCTTTGAGGAGGTAGAGGGAATAGAGAGCATCTGCTAGCATTTAGTGGCTGGCTCAGCCCTAAGCCTTGACATGTTGGCCTATATTTCTTCAGGAGTGAAGCAAACAGCTACCTGTTCAATATATTTGCAGCTCTTAACTAAATCCAGTATTTTTTTCTATTAAATATAAGGGGAAATGGGAAGAAATTCTGCACAAGGGAGAAGAGAGAGGGCTTTTGGGACATGACAGGGAATGAGAGAAACAAGTGATCAGGAAATACAGAACACCTGATGTAGAAGGTTGTCCTGGTTTGAGAGCACCGGGACAAAGGTTTTCTGGGGCTGCCTGGACCATATGGCAATCACAGCAGGTGAGAAGGGGCATCTTTGCCTATAGGGAGGTGAGGATGGGTCAGATGACCAAAATGGACCAATCACAGCATTCCTTCCCATGGTGATCAGTATGAAAGGGCCCCTAAGAAGATCCCTGGGGCTATTAGTGCTGCTGTGCTGGGAGGTTTGTCATCAGCTGTTTGTCATCTCTCCCTGTGTTGCTGCTGTTCCTGCCTCCTGTTTTCACACTGCAGAGGAGCACATGCCTTTCCCTGCATCCCCAGGTGGGAGTGGTACAGTTCTTTTTGCTGTTTGTGTCTGGATTTTTTTTGCTTATCATTTGGACTCTGGGCTTGGGCACTCTCATCTGCTGCTGAGTCAAGTCTGGAATTTCTTTTTCTTTTTGGCTAGGGAAGGTGCAGGTTCTCTATTAACATGTTCTCTTGTATCTCTGAATGTATACTTACATAATACCTGTATATAGTTCAACAACTTCACTGTTAGTGTTATTTCCTTTTTCATTAGACTGGTTCAAGTTTGTTGTTTTCCAACCCTTTAAATCTCTCTCCCTAGTTCCCTTGTTATCGTTCCCTGGGAGGGTGGAGTTGGGAATCACAGAGAGCATCTGTAAAAGTTTAGTGCCTAGCCTTAAAATTTGACACAGAGGCTGCAAACAGGCAGTGTGGGTGCACAAGAAGGGACAGAGGAATTTGTCTAAGGCAGATTTCTAAATGACAAGCAGGAGGTCCATCACTGAAACATAATATCTGGAGAGTGGCATCTAGGAGATAGTTGCTCTTCCTGATTTCCACTAAGGTCCAAACCTATCAAAAAACCTGTGAGCTGCTGCCTTAGCCAGAGACAAAGTACAGCAATTAAGATACTTGGACTCCTTTTCCTCTGAGAGGCAGAATCTTCAGGTTGCCACTTCATTCAGTCTTCAATTTGAGAATGAAAAAACACAGCCTGATACAGCAACCTTGAGAGATTGCTGACCCTGTGTTGTAGCTTTTACTTTGGGCACATTCCAAACTAAAAGTTTCTTTTTCTCTTGTTTGAGTGGTTCTAATGTTTCAGGAAGAACCATTCCTTTCTTAATTTACTGTAGGAGAATTAGAAAGTCGGGAAGGAAAAAGATAAGCTTGTGAAATGTGTGTTTCAGACTATTGTTTTAATGTAAACTATTGAAACTAAACCAGATTTGGATCTTGATTCACTCTGAAATATATTCTACGACTTGGTGCCACTCATTTTGCATAGATGTATGCAAGGTACTTAAAAAACTGTTTGGAACCTTAGCTTTGAAGCCTTGTGACAAGGCAAGGAAATGAAAATTTTTAAATATGCTACCAATACATATATGAGAGCATTCCTCCTCATCTTCTCCATGTGACTCCTTGTAAAAAGTAAGTCTATCTTCTTTGTTGCCACCCTTTACATGTTAGACTCCACTTAGGACAGGCTGCCAGTTTGAACAGGAGCTGTTTGCCAGCACCCTGCAGATGGGGCCTATTAGCCAATTCCTCACCCACCACAGGGACCACTGGTCTAGGATGTAACACATTAGTTTGTTTAGAAGGAGGCTGTGGGGAACTGCATGGAAAGCCTTGGAAAAATTTTAGTAGACAATGTCCACACTTGCCTCACATCAACCAAGCAAGTAACTTTATTTTAAGAGGCTATCAGGCTTGTCAAGAATTATCTGGCCTTGGTGCATTGTGCTGGCCTTTCCCAAGCATGTGCTTCATCTGGCTTGTGATAGCCCCCAGGAGAATTCATTTCCTAACCTTACGGGGATTGAAGTAAGGCTGGTGGGCCTACAATTTCCTGGATCTTCCTTTAAGCCCTATGTTTCCCCTAAAAAAGCAGGCTTTTTGGAAGGGTAGAAATTATTAGCAGAGATGTTTATAGTGGTGAGCATGTGCCAAAGTAATCACCATCTTTACTTTTATAAGTGTGGATGAAATCAAAAATAGTGTAATTATGTGGAAGATGATCTCTTGTGCAAGTAGTCATGTAATACATAAGCATGCATGGGGATATATATAGTAAATGTAGGCAGAATTTCCTTCCTCTCATCTGCATTGCAGATATCCTATCTACATTGGGAAACAGTGCTGGATATTCTGTAGTCATTTTAGGTACAAAGCAGCCTCACAATTTGCATTAGAGTTCCACAATTTATATGATGAGAGTATTTTTCCTAGATCTAGAGGGACAGTTGTTTGCTTGTATAGGAACTCTGTTTTTTGGTTTGTTTTTTTTTTTTTTTTTAATGCAGCTTTCTTGCTCTTATTCGTTCATTCCTTAGTTGTAATATTAGTAGGATATAAGATTTTGTTAGTTGAAACTTCCAGGATTTGATCATCAAAAATAAACCTTCTGCTTCATTGGAGAGAAAAAAAAAAAAAAGAATATTTGCTATATACTTCAGTAATAATTTTTATCTGGAAACGTTTGCAGGATCATGACCTTATAGTCTAATACATCTTTTACTCTATTAACACTGTTCAAAGCTAAGTGAAAAATTACAGAAATGAGATTTTTCGTGTTGTGTGATGTTGCAAATGGGGCATTATAATTTGATGTAGAATTTAATTACATTCTTGAAGATTAATAATCTCTATCTACATAGAAACATTTCAAATATCTAAAGGAATGATTACACATTAGCATGTTCATGAACAAACAAGGATATCTTAATGTCAATTGATTTCAGGGAAAGTTAATGGATTATACAGAAAGTATTTCATTGGGATATTGGTGGCACCCTTGTGTATAGCTGAAGTTAATGATGCCTTTGTATATCAATTATAACAAATCTTATTGCAGGCAGATTTGACACTTTTAATATTTTGACATCTTTACAAATCCTCAGGCAAATAATCCTTTTTCCTTCAAAGCAAATTGCAATGCAATCCAGTGCAATGAAAAATTAAGGTCTCAATTTTCACAGAGCTTTAGGATATCAGTTTGAATCCTCATTGTTTTAGAGTCACTTTGGAATTTCTCCAAAGTTACAACTTTTAGTACAGAATAAATGCAGGAGTATGCATATTCCTCATCTCATAAGAACTTTACATTTTGTTTATTTGTTGGGTTTTAGTTCTTAAAACATAATATATTCTGTGTATCTATTATATAAGAACTACTCTTTTGACAGGAACCTCAGGCTTTTCATTTACATGTGCATCAATAAATGTATTGCAATTACACCAGACATTGCCTGCCTGGAAACTGAAAACAAATTTTTTTGCTCTGCTGATATGTTTTGCATTATGTAGTTGGTTTTTTTTTAAATGTAAGTTTCTTGACTGTGTGCTCTGCCATTTCCTTGCATTTTGACTTAATATTATGCCATGAACCTGTCAGTTTCTGTTGCCCATATTTTATAGGTTGTTTGCTACAAGAATTTGCTCAATGTAATTTTGTTTGTATAGAAACTAGTACTAAAGATTGACAGTTTTTTTCACATGGTGTTGTAAAAACTTTTTTTATGTCGTCCTTAATATACAGTATCACAAAAAATTATGAGGAGAAAAACCAAAGATGATTTTAACAGGGGATATAGCGAAGATAAAATCCTTCACCCCATAACAACAGAAGAGCATTCCAAACAGGTGAAACATTACAAAAAAGTGGAGATATAAAACCACAAGCAATAACCAAAGTTCAATGTTTCATAAAATAGTTTTTCCTATCTATCTAGTAGAGCATGTCACATGTAAGACAAAATTAGAAAGAGATAAATAACACATAGTTGTATTCTACATGCTACTGTCTTTAGTTGTGGGGGATCTGTCTTAATCTCTTCTTCTCTCCATTAGATGTACTCTAAAGCAGAACATGCAAAAAAGAAAATATTATCTTACTCTGCTGCACTGGTTAAAATTGTGTAAGACTGTGTGAAAGATGATGAAGTTAGGACCAAGTTTGCAAAATCTAGAATTATTCTGGCATTACGAGTAAATTTAAACTGCATAGCTATTGCCTTCCTTTCCTCAAAGTTGCTTTTGCCATGACTCACTCACTTTGTTTTTTCTTTGAATAAAGCCTAGGAGTTAGATAGAATGAATTAAAGGATTTTCTCATGATTCTTCCATAAACTGCTCTTTAAGTTGAAGAGCACCACTAAATGGAAGGAGTATATATACATTATAAAGAACCACTAAATAAAAGTGAAATTCAAACTTTGCACTCCTTCACTTGATTTATGCTGATAATTGGAGTTTTCCTTATGAACTTTAACAAAATTACTCTGCCCTTAATGAATTTTTTATTTTTCAGATTAGGAAACAAAAACAGAAAAAATAGAAATCGGAATGGGAATATTATAAATAGTAATGTAATGACAAAAATTGCTTTCAAGACAGAATATGGGAGAACATGAGAAGTTTGGATTCTTCATTTGCTGAAGACTTGATGATGATTATGAAGCATGGCCAGCAGGTTGAAGTAAGTGATTCTCCCTCTCTATGCTTGTGAGATGCCACTGCAGTACAGTGCCCAGCTCTGGGGTCTCCAGTGTGAAAAAGACATGGACCTGTTGGAGCAACTCCAGAGGAGGACCACAAAGATGACCAGGGTGCTGAAGCACCTCCCCTTTGAGGACACGCTAAGAGATTTAGGGCTGTTCAGCATGGAGAAAGGTCTGGGGACACCTTGTAGAGGCATTCCCACACTGAAAAGGACTCTACAGCAAAAGAAGAGGGACTCCTTATGAGGGAGTGCAGTGATAGGAAAAGGGGTAATGGCTTCAAACTGAAGGAAAGCAGAATTAGACTAGATATTAAGAATAAATATTTCTCTCTTGTGGTCTTTTCTGGGAGGGTAGTGAGACATTTGGATCAGGGTACCCAAAGACATTTTGGATGCCACCTTCCTGTAAATGTTCAAAGCCAGACCAGATGGGGCTTTGAGAAACCTAGTCTAGTGGGAGATGTCCCTCCCTATGGCAGGTGGGTTGGAACTGGATGATTTTTAAATTCTCTTCTAATCCAAACTGTTCTGTCGTGGCGCCGCCCCTCTGTCGT
>NW_009701953.1:0-5342 GCF_000703405.1 Apaloderma vittatum
TCAGTAGCTTTTCAGGTTTCAGTGCTGCCTCACCCGGATTTGTCTTCGTAGGTGAATAAACCACTTCCCAAGGGCCAACATCATACAGGAACGCAACAGGAACCGACCCAGTTCTTCATTTCAAACTCACTTCCTGCCATTAGATTCACTGCCCCATCTCATCTCCTTCACCAGTCTTATTTAGGCCTCGGCCCTGCAAATATGGTTAAAATTTAACGTGTATGTGTCCTCTTCAGAACCTACGGGCAGGTCTGCTGCACACGTGCCTGCTGGAACAGCTGTGGTGGCAAACGTTCCCCGTGAATGGAGAAGAAAACAAGGGAATGTGGATTTTGCCAGCAGGGCAAGTGAAAAAATAAACAGTTTATACCGCCCTGTTTACAGGGTTTGGGGTTTTGTCACAGAAATGCCACTGAAAGTTTCACCCACGACTAAATAGGCACAAATTCTAGTTTATACCTGGTTTTTCACCGTGAGGGCTTGAAGGCAAAGGCTTCAGGAGTTGATACAGTGCCTAGTATGGTAATTAACACTTTGTTGGCCATTAATAAGGGGAAAAAAAATCAGTAGAACCTCAAGAGTTCCATTTCTCTGTTTCGCCTTTTGGATGGTAATGAGCTTATAAAGCACTTTTTGAGGCGTGATGTGGCTTCTGGAGACACGGGGACAGCTATCCAAGCGAATTCCAAGCAGGGCTGGTCTCTAGAGCACCAGCCTTGGAACGGCTTCCTTCTTCTCTCCTCCAGCTCTAGAAAACGCGCCGAAATACGGCTGAACTCTCTGGGCTTGGCAGCAGGCAGGGGCTCAGGCTGCCAGCTCACCGCTCCCCGGCCAGGACAGGTACAAGGACAGGGAGAGCTCCTGACCAGGGAAGGTCTCCAGCGGGGCTGAGACCCCAGTTGTTTGACAAGGGCAGCTCCATTCTACCACAAACAAGCTGTCGGTCTCTTCCGTGGCTACTCGTGCTGACACGCAGACGCCGAGGGCAGGTATGACCTCTTTCCTGTTCAAACAGAGACAGAAATCACTGTTTGCCTACTCGTGCAAAATACAGTAATTTTAGGTTTCGCGTCCTTCGCTGTTGCTAATATCCACACCGGGATATAAGTAATGAACAATATTACCGTGTCATTGTCCTCTCCGCAGTGTTTCGGCTTTCCTAAACAGGAAGAAGCTGATCATTAAGTGTCCTTCCTCCAACCGTTCTAGCACTTCCAGGGCAATTGTTTATTGAAACTCACGCTGTCCCCATTCAGTGTCCTTAAAAACACGCACCTTGAATGATCTTATCATTATTTAGTTTCTAATGCAGAAAAAATATATCTAGAAAAGGACTGCCTCTTTCACAGTTTTATAGGGTTTTTTCCAATAGTATAATTCCTGAGGATTTTTACTAGTCTGTAAACTAAACTAGTCCATTTTTTACCATTTTGTAAACTAAACTAGTGCAGTGATCTCACCAGGTTACAAAAAGGGGAATTTACTTCTAAATCCCAATGTCTGTGCATAAGAAACAGCTCTTCTGCTTACATGGTGTTTTCTCTCAGCCTGGTTTCCCCACAGATCTTTTCAGAAGTCACAGAGAGTGAACAGAAAGAAGGAGCAAGGTTCAACCGTGCCAGCTCTGCTTAAATTAACAGTAACTCAAGTGCTGGGACGGAGCCGCTATTCTGGCCGGTGACCTCAGTTCTCCCTGTCCTGGAGAGGGATGAAGCAGTCGAGTCTCCGTGTCAAGAAGTCTCGTGGAACAGCAGCTCAGCCGCGAGCTCTCTGAGACAGCAAAGTTGTCACCGTGCCAACCGGTGTGTCATTTGGCATATCACTGACGCAAACAGTAATGGACACGGACAACGCAGAAACAATCCCAGTTGTGGAAGCACGCAACATATAAAACTTGTCCTCGCAGGTGGCCAGAGCGGGTACTCGAAGGGCAAGAGAAGTCACCCTGCTGCTCCCGACGAGGACAGCCTGTCATTACCATTTCACGTCCCACACTGCAGCAGAACTGTCTCTAACGCTGCGGCTTCACACCGACACCATGGCCGGGCCCGGGGCGGTTCGCCCTGCTTTTCTCGGGCTCCCAGGTATTAGCGTGCGTAATTGCATCTTTGTCCCATGTGCAAAATCCCAGTCTTTGGACTACGAGGCTGGTGAAGGCTGTCTCGCTTTTTTCCTACACCCAGAGCACTTCACAACCCAAGATCTGTTGTTAATACACACCTCTGAGCTTGAAAGCTGCCACTTTTTAACTCACATAACTGATTTACACATCAAGCAGTCGGGACATATTACATCGTGTTTTGTTGTGCGACTCGCCGGACTACTAGCTAGCCAGGGTTCGTTCGTTTCTTTGAAGCGCTGAACTGTTCTCAGGAAGTTTGGATTCTGAATTTCAAGCTCAGTGAAAAAGCATAAACCCCAGAGGGGTTTTTTTTGTCAGAAATCAGAGATTGCTGCACTGAGGACTGGCACAGAGTACGGATACTTGTGTCTTCGGACCCTCAGCGCCACGAGCATCCCTGGCTTCAGACCCCGAGCACGGCTCTCCGGTTGTGGAACTGGAGGAATGAGCCTGAGCCCTGCTAAGATCCCCACCTAGAGCGGGATTAGGCGCCCGTTCTGCTAGGAGGCTGCACCACCAGAAATAGGATGTCTACGATCAAGAATGCTGGGCTCTATTCTTGGCTTAGAAGCGTGAGCTGGTGCCTAGAACAGACACTGTATGAGGATCGCCAAGCTACGGTTTTGACATTAATTCTGAGAAACGCTGAAGGGAGGAGGGGAAGAGTCTTAATTCCTCCTACTGGAGTCATAGGCTCTTTTCCTAAATACAATTTGCTCGTTAGGTTTTCCAAACACCAAGAATTATATTTGGCTGCCTTTTGGGGCGAGTTACAAGGCCTCGTTCAAATAACAAAGCTTCGAAGCGCACAGAGCATAAACAGCAATCAGAAGCGAGGCTGGCGAGCTAACATTTCTTGGCTTACAGCATATTGCACGTTCCTGGAGTCTGCAGGGTATTTATGTTTCTCCTCTTGTCTGGGGAATATTATCCTGACTGGCAATGCAAGAGAAAAGGCAGACAAACCGAAGCCGAATGCAAAATATCCTGCAAAATCTGGTAGGCTGGTTGCTCTTGAGAGCTCTGATGCAAAAGATAATTATAGATGAAAGTGTAGCAACCGCTGTGGTTAAGGTTGCGAAATGTTCTATTTACTCAGGTTGCTTAGGAGCCGCGCAAACCCGCCAGGCTGGCCCTGTGCAGCAGCGCAGTATCTCCGCAGAGGCCGGAGCTTCGGAGGCGATCGCATCTGCAGCGTTCTCGAGTTCTGCAGAACCTTCCTTGACCAAATATGGTCCAGGAGCGTATGGGCGCGCTTAAAAGGCCAGAAATTGCGGCGCTGCGATTAGCTGCTTCGGAGAGACCGAAAGAGAAGAAGAGGCCCAGCCCTCCGTGCTGAGCAGATTCAATCCTTCTCTGGGAGAAAATCCCCACCTTGCAGCTCTCTCTGCGGATGCCTGGAGGAGAACAGGACCTGCACCCTCCCCGCCCCTCGCAAAGAGCTGCAGAGCCAGACACCCATGGGTGCTTGCAGTCTTCCTGGGTTTTGTTTCAAGACAAGCTGAGGAAATGAATTATAAAAAGTTTTTGTGTTTAGACAACATTAAACCAAAAATACTCTGGGGCACGTCCCCAGCTTGTGTAAATTGTCAGGAGATAGCAAAGCGAAGATCAAACGCCAGGCCTTCCCTCAGGTATCCGTCGTGCTATGACACAGCAGATACACGCGGCCAGAAGTTGTTTTCCAAACAGTAGCAGAGCGCGATGCAGTAACACGGCGGTTACGCTAACGATGCCGTAGGACCATCGCGTATCGTGCTAACCAGCATCGCCCCTTGCCTTTCTTTTCTTTTTTTTTTTTTGCACTTTGATTCCCTCAGTGTGCCATTTCTTCACACTTAAGCCACGTAACCTCCTCATCGGGATCGTACTGCGCCTTGCTACATGTAGTTGTGGCCCATTATTAGGGTGCGGAGGTGCCACACCAACACAAATAACGAATTGCAATACTAGCTGCTGAGTTATATCAGTTATTATTTATGATAGGCTCTTGGCATACTGTATCTAAAGAACTTGCGTTACGATACACCACGTTACTTGTTCGATATTAGAGCTATTGCCGGTCACACAGTGTCACAGCACAAGCACACAGGGATAACCAGCTCTTTGGTCTTCCTACTGTTGAGGCCTTTCTGCATCTGCCGGTTTCACCACCACCATCGTATGAAATGTTGATGAGGTCTCCACAGAAGTCCAGCATAAGAGATACATTTGCTTTTGGCCTCCTTACAGCCTCAGAGAATCCTCACGTGTTTTTCTTCTTTGCTAAACAAGGACAAGTTGTCAAAGAAAACAAGTGAAAAAAAAAAAACCCACCGAGCTTACAGCCGATTCTTGCCAGAAAAGGGGCTTTGCCAAGCAGAAGAAAACACACCGTGAATAAAAAAGGTAATGAAAGTACTTATAACCTCTGAGAAGCATGAAGATGATAGCTGAAAGACTTAAATTAATATTGAAACACACAGCTCTGCCAAGGAAACTATCACAAGCACGAAGTCAGCAGAGATCTCCAAAGTCCCTTCCAACCTAGGCCATTCTGATTCTACGATCCGAGTTCTCAGTTTCTCTCAGACGCCATTTCCAGGAGTCCTGCTGCAGGAAAGGCAAGTACTGGAATCCTAAAATGCATTTTAAGTTTATCAGTATGTCGGATATATAGCCAAAGGAAAGGATGCAAATTAATCTATAGCGGTGAAAGGCTCTATCGCTGTGTATCTCATAGTTAAGAACGTAGACTCTCCACTAAAATCATGTAAATCCAAAATGGTTCTATTGGTTTTGGCAGAATTACCCCAAATTTGCACCTCTGGCTCAGGATGTAGTTTACCAAAGAAGCACACAGAAATGCACGCTTCTTTCCCCCAGAAGTTTAACAACAAAACTTTTGTTTTAGCTCAGTAAAGAGGATTTAGGGCCAAGCTCACGTGCCTAACATTAGGACTGAGATTACTCCTCACTGAGTGAACACCAGCGTCTCCATCACAGAGAAACTTCTCCCAGCGGCACAGGGCCCCGGTGCGATGCTCGGAGTGACTCGGTGTCAGCCTAAGCCGGCGCCGCGGCCGACTTTCTCCTCCTCACACTTTTTCTTTACAGCGGCCCTGGCGCTTTTCTGCTCTGCATGGCTCAGGCTGGCTCAGAGGCAGCCATACGTAAGCAAACAAATAAAATAAGAAAAGGGAGCAGGTTTTAGGCAGCCCCTCGGGAAGCTTGCCGCAAA
>NW_009701954.1:0-88918 GCF_000703405.1 Apaloderma vittatum
TTTCCAACCTAAATTGTTCTATGATTCTATGCACATTTGTGATTTGCAGGATAACTACTATTATCATGAAAAGGTAGGTAAAATTCCATGTTAGACACAGTCATTCGGTATAGAATAACTATGCTTGTATTAATTCCTACCTGTGTCCCAAGACAAGAAAAAAATAAAAATATCATGTTTAAAGTAACCTTCTGGGTCACTTCTTCAACCACTAACATCCTGTCATAAAAATAGACCAAAGTCATGTGGACTGAGACAAGATTGAAAGATTAGTAGGTTCCTCTGTACCTTAAATACATGACAACATCCCATTTGTGGGAAAAAATGAAGCTATCGTCAACTATTATGATTGATTTTACATGGAAGGATTTCAAAGACTGCAAGCATGAAAATCTGCCCATTGCTTATAAGAGGCATGAAACTACAGCACAACTCTTCTTATCTCAGCAGCAGATACTAAATTATTTCTTCTCCGACCACACTCACTGCCTACACACTTCCATTGATGACAGAAGAAATCACAAGTTCTCTGTTCTGCTTCTAATTAGTACTTTGGTGTAGCTTAAATCACTGGTTTAAGCCATTTAAGTTAACCTGCTTGAAGGAAATTAGAGAGCACACAAGGAAGTGGCTCAGCATTGAACTGAGGAACAGGACAATTCTAAATAGCTGTGTCATTGCACGAGCTGGCTATTTGTCAGATATAGTGTAAAGCTAAGCTTTTCTTTGTGCAAAGATAAGTGTTCAATACCTTGGAATATATGCATCCTTAAGAGAATATTTTCAAGTTCTGCATATATTTTAAAAGAAAAAGAAATCACGTGTGTTGTGGTTTAACCTTGATAGGCACCTTAGTCCACCCAGCCACTCACTTACTCCCTCACTAACAGGAAGGGGAAGAGCATCAGAAAGACAAAGTACAACAAGTCGTGGGTTGAGATAAAGACAGTTTAGTAGGTAAAAAAAAGCTGCACATGAGGAATTAAATCACCACTTTCCATAGGCAGGCAGCCATCTCCAGGAAAAGCAGGGCTCCATAATGGGTAGTGTTCACTTAGGAAGACAGGCATCATTTAACTCCAGATGTCCCTGCTTCCTCCTCTTCCCTCACATTTTCTTGCTGAGCACATTAAATGGCATGGGACATCCCTTTGCTCAGATGGGGTCAGCTGTCCCAGTTGAGTCCCCTCCAAGCTTCTTGTGGACCTCCAGCCTCCTTGCTAGTGGGGTGGTGAGGAGCAGAAGGGGGCTTGACTCTGTGTAAGCACTGCTCAGCAGTAATAAAACATCCCTTTGGTATCAGTACTGTTTTCACGACAAATTCAAACCATAGCCTCATACAAGCTTCTATAAAGAAAATGAACTCTATCCGATTCAAAGCAGTATAACCAGTTTCATACTTTAAGAATCACTTTGATTTTTGTGGCACAGTGTTGCAGAAGCACCCACAAAAAAGGGGCAGCTACTAAGAATCAAAATTTATGCCAACCAGAGAACCACCATACACTCCAATAAGGTGTGTCACAGATTCAAATGTTAGATGGGAATATATTACTGCGCAACTTAGTTCAGGAGTTCACAACCATTTCTTTTAGAAATATGGCCAAGAACTTGCACACACTCACTCATAAGAGGGGAAAAACCTCTCCAAGCCCAGCCTGTCCACACCTCCCCACCAGGGCACGAATAGGGCTATGGGATAGAAAGTGCTGAGAGCCCCCCTCACCAACACAGACAGAAGCCAGGTAGGCGGCTCTGGCCAGTTTAGGTTTGGAAAAGGCCCAGACTGAGACCTCTGTTTAGCAGTCCCTTACACAGGTCTGCTCTGAGATATAACTGCCACAAACAATAAAAAGAATCCAAGGCAGTTCTGAATAAGCTTGCTCAGTTCCCAAGTAAAACAGCCACAATACTGTATTGTCTATGCTAAGTGCCACTTCAGAGTGCAATCTCCTGTTTGTACTTTTGAGTCATGACCGCAGTGACCAAAATTTACCTATCACAGGGCAACACGATAGTGAGCACATGTCCAGACTGATGCAGAACTGAACTGGTACAAATTTTACCAGAAAAAAAATACTCATTACAATAACTTTAGCGAATCCTTTGACAGAGAATATTCCATGAAAAGGATTTAATTGTTACCTACATTAATAGTGATTTCCTGATTATTTTTTACCACAGTAGAGTGTGAAATGTGAATTACAGAGTTAACTTGATTAGAGCAACTTAATTTCATTACTCTTCAGTAAAATAAAGGCAATAGCTATCTACCTCATGGAAAACTAGCATGATTTCCCATATACTTTTGCCAGTAATGCTGTAAAGAATGCCCATTTCTACACTTTCTCCAATCTAGCTGATGTCTCAAAATAGCCTAAATGTAGTGTTTACTTTGAGAATGCTAAAATGCAGTGACCATCAGTAAACAGTGATAAATAATACTGTTGAGAGCTTGGGAGAGATTAATACGTAAATGTTGATAATGACTCATTCTACAATATCTGCTCCAGGAGTAGAGGGCCTGCTTTTTTCCCCAGTAATGCACTTCTGCCTAAATCTACAGATAAGGACAATATCACATACGTATCTTATTATGGCATGGAATTTCAAAATTCATTCCTATCTCTTGCTGTAAGCCCAAGGTCCACAGTTGTGAAATGCTTAATAGAACATGAAGTATGAAAATAGACTAATATCTTACGCAAAATAAATGGTGTTCATCCAATCAGTAAAGAACTGGTGGGATGACCAGGCCCAGAGAGTGGTAGTGAATGATGCTACATCCAGCTGGAGTCCGGTGACCAGTGGTGTCCCCCAGGGTCCGTACTGGGCCCAGTCCTGTTCAACATCTTTATCGACAACCTGCGTGAGGGGATTGTGTCTAGCCTTAGTAAGTTCGCAGATGACAACAAGATGGGGGGGAGTGTCAATCTGCTGGAAGGTAGGAAGGCGCTGCAGAGGTACCTGGACAGGCTGGGTCCATGGACTGAGGCCAATGGGATGAAGTTAAACAAAACCAAGTGCAGGGTCCTACACTTTGGCCACAATAACCCCCTGCAGCACTACCGGCAGGGGGAGGAGTGGCTGGAGAACGGCCAGCAGAGAGGGATCTGGAAGTGCTGGGTGACAACAGGTTGAACATGAGCCAGCAGTGTGCCCAGGTGGCCCAGAAGGCCAATGCATCCTGGCTTGTATCAGGAACAGTGTTTCCCTTTCCACTATGCCCTCCACGTTTTTTGTATCTTTCTCATCTTATTTTCAAAGCAGGTATACAATACAGTGCAAGTAGTCTTAATCATACCATGAAAAATAACAGTGACTTTTTTAGAGGCTCAGAATCAAAACTGTAACTCAAGCCATAGTCCAAGGAAAACAGTAGATATAAATAAATACCAGCAGTATGCACAATGACAGAAATACTCAGCAATAGTCCTGTTCACATGAAAAACCCAGAAAAAAATAACTCGACATAGCTATAGCTCCCACTTACTTCCCTCTGAAAAAACAAATAGCTAATACCTTGCGGCAGAGGATGCAAAAATCTTTGCTTGATGGATCCATTTTCCACAAACAAGAGATACAAGACCCAATCATTCCATCAGAAAATCATTTTGCAATTATGTCCATTCTGTCAGAGAATTAATTTCTAAGCATTTTCTTCAATTGTACTAGTATAGAATAGTACTAAAGTAAAAGAAAACCTTCTCTGACTTACTCAATCTCAGGTAGTTTCAAAGGAAGGACAATAAATAATGGCTGAAATTCCCGGCACCCATAATCAACTCAATTTTTACTTTATGCCTGAATTCCTGTTTTGCAAAACACACAAATAATTAAATAAAAAAAATAGAGAACAAATCTTCTCTATCTCCAAGAAAAATAAAATTAAGAAAAATTCTCAGGCACGACAACAAAATCTCAGAAGTATCATCCTTTGTTTCTCCTCATCTTTCTTGTCTCTTAATGTCATTTCTCAGGTTTACAATATCGAAAGTCCATGAGGTGATGAGGAAAGAGTCTTGGAACATGAGCCACATGACAGCTCTGTCATGCTCTCCCCCTTTTTCTGGAGTTACCACATTGAGTCTAGTAGCCTGCTAGATGACTTTAGGACACCTTACCTTTATTTTTACTTATTTAGTGTAGTCTACTATACCATTCTCTATTCTTAAAGATGACAGCATTTACCACTTCAGAGTGCTGTGCCTCATGTTGCGGTGTATAAAGTGCATAAAGACACATATCCTTTTTACTATATTAATAATCATCTAAAAAAAAAGGCATTGATAACACAAACTGTCCATTTGAGCTATCCCAGCGGCATATGTACATAAGCTTCCCAAAAAAATTGTGAAAGTCAAAGGTCAGAAATAGATGCTGTGGGAGAGAGGATCCACAATCAGCAAAGGTATAGAGTGGTCTAACTTACTGAGTAAAGCAATGGTAATTCTCATGAACTAAAAAGTAAAACAAGATATGGCTGGCTCTACACAGCATGCTTAGAAACAGTGCAGCTTTGCCAGAATTGGACTGTGGGCATCTGTTTGCCTAGTGTTATTTTGATTCAAAAGCTGAAATATGAGACAAAATGCAATTGTTGTATCATATATTTAATGTCAGCATGTCAGACTTCAAAACTACATAAAAATTCTTTCAAGTAAGCATGCTGGATTATACTAAATAATTTGTGCTGTATGGATCAAACAGGCATCAGATCTGCATGTGAGGTAACACATATTCCATCTTCACCTACAAGCTATAAATGAGAAACTATTCTTTTCCCAGCAATCTGCTTATGAGTGAGGGAGAAAAAGAGAGCACATACACATTTAAAGAGATCTGCTGATATAATTCAGGAAAGTTGGTAAGTTATTTCAACTTTGCATAAAGTGCAAGGTACATTAAGGTCAAGTGTTGGCCGGATATCTATAGTACTTATTTTCTCAGCAGCAGACAGAAGCGCTGATCCCAGATTCCCAATGAGAGTCTAAAAGAACAAGAAAAGGAGCTGTGCCACTCCCACATAGAGAGGCAAGGAAAAAAACCCTGTCCCAACAAAAGGTTCTCCTCCATAGCATGAACAACAGAAGACCAGAACATCAGCAGCACAGGGACAGATAACAAACAACTGCTAGCAACCCTTTCAGCATAGCAGACACAAAAAGCCCTAGGGCTCTTCTTAGGGGCCCTTATATACTGAGCGCCATAGGAAGGATCACTGTGATTGGCCTACTTGTGTCACCTGATGCATCCTCACCTCCCCATAGGCACAGCTGCCCCTCATTCCCCACTGTGATTGTCCCCTGTGTTAAGCAGCCCCAGAGAACTTTTATCCTGGTGCTCTTAAACCAGGACAGAAAGTCACTTATTGGCAAAAATGTGTTTGCACACGTTAACTGCAGGATGAAGGATGAACTTGTGATGCTGGTATTAAAGAAATGCAAGTTTCTGCAACTCTTGCTCCACCTCTCCCCTGAAAATCAGTTCAAATAGCTTGACCTTAGCCTTCAGTGTAAGTTCAGTCAGTTTTCTGTGGCCTAAGAGAATAAGTTTATGAGGATATATTACTACTAAGTGTTCCACACCTTTCAGAAATCTCTAGCTAATTAGCAAGGCACTAAAAAAAAATTAAAATCTTGCCTAAATGCTGACTTGATTTTAACTATAACTTTACCTATTCTGACACAAGTGTTCTCAATAGTTTAATGGTATAAAAAAATTCCCAATTATATTAGATTTCCCTCCTTACTTTAATGCTTACATAGACCAATCTGAAAATATCAATAAGCAAAGTTAAAATATGATACTTTTGTCCTGTTAGCTGATATAACAATACATAGTATTACTAGCTCTGTATTAACTATACTTAATTCTGATTTCTGCAGCTACTGTAGAATGAAACCCCCTTGAATTTAAAGATAAATGCTGCAGCTTCTTTGCTTTGCTAACTGCAGCCCATCCAGATACCTCTGTAGAGTCTTCCAACACTCACAAGCAGATCAACACTCCTGTTCAACTTGGAGTTGCCTACAGATTTTCTGAGGGGGCACTCAAACCCCTCATCCAGGTCATTGCTAAAGATATTAAACAGAACTGGCCCCAATGCTGAGCCCAGGGAAACACCACTCATGATCAGCTGCCAACTGGATTTAATTCCATTCACCACCGCTCATTGAGCCCAGCCTTCCAGCCAGTTTTTCACCCAGGAAATTAACACCTATCCAATCCACGAGCAGCTAGTTTCTCCTGGAGAATGCTGTGGGAAACAATGTCAAAAGCTTTACTAAAGTCCAGGTAGGCAACATCCACAGCCTTTCCCTCATCCACTGAGCGGGTCACCTCGTAGAAGGAGATGAGTTTACTAAAGGAGGGCCTGCTTTTCATAAACCCTCGCTGACTGGGCTTGATCACCTGATTGTCCTGTGTGTGCCATGTGATGGCACTCAGGATGATCTGTTCCATAACCTTGCCTGGCACCGAGGTCAGACTGACAGGCCTGTAGTTCCCTGGATCCTCCTTCCGGCTCTTCTTGTAGACAAGTATCACATTTGCTAACCTTCAGTCCACTGAGACCCCCTTGTTTAGCTAGGACTGCTGGAATATTATGGAAAGTGGCTTGCTGAGCACCTCTGCCAGCTCCCTCAGCATCCTTGGGCGGATCCCATCTGGCCCCATAGACTTGTCTGTGTCTAAGTGGTGTGGCAAGTCACTAACAGATTCCCCTTGGATTATGTGAGCTTCATTTTGTACCCCATCCCTGTCTCTCAGCTCAGGAGGATGGGTATCCAGAGAACAACTATTAAAGACTGAGGCAAAGAAGGCATTCAGCCTTTTCCTCATCCTTTGTCACTATACTTCCCCCCACATCCAATAAAGGATGGAGATTTTCCTTAGCCCTTATCTTGTTGATAAGCTCTAATAAGAAAGAGTAAAATACATCAAAACTCTGAAAAATAGAGAAATATGCTTCACTGAAAAAATATCTTTCCTCCACACCAGTGCTTTGGATTTTAATGCCCTTCATATATTAAAAAAAAAATAAAAAATAATCAGCCTCAGTGCAAGGGCATGTTAAAAAAATGTTAGAAATTCCAGGATGGAACTGATTACAAAAACGCTTACCCATCCATGGGATCTATTTTCAGTTTCATACTCAAAAATGTTCAATTTTTCTGCTCAAGTACAAACCAGAAAGGCAGAAAAACAAGGCTCTCTTTAGAGCAGACTTGCAAGAAATTGAGAAATGCATCAAAGTACTTTAATCTTCCTGACAGTAACTTTGATTAAAGAGTTTCAGGCTACCATTATCTTGTTTTGTTAAATCATTCAGAGGGCACATTTGTGTTCTCAAGTGGAATTCAAACAGATTTAGAATCATAGAACCACAGAATCATAGAACAGTTTGGGTTGGAAAGGACCTTTAAAAGTTATCTAGTCCAACCCCTCTGCAGTGAGCAGGGACATCTTTTACTAGATCATGTTGCTCAGAGCTCTGTCCAACCTGGCCTTGAATGTCTCCACGGACAGGGCTTCTACCACCTCTCTGGACAACCTATACCTGACTCGTAAAAAATTTTTTCCTTATGTCCAATATAAATAACTCTCTTTTAGTTTAAAACCATTAACCTTTGTCCTAATGCAATAGGCTCTACTAAAAAGTAGAGTCTTTCCTGTAACCCCCTTTTAAGTACTGGAAGGCTGCTATAAGGTCTCCTCTCAGAGCCTTCTCTTCTCCAGGCTAAACAAGCCCAACTCTCTAAGCCTTTCTTCAGAAGTGAGGTGTTCCATCCCTTTGATCATCTTCATGACCCTCCTCTGGAACTACTCCAACAAGTTCACATCTTTCCTAACCGAAAACTACAGAGCTGGAAGTAGTACTCCATGTACAAAGCTTTAGTACTCTCACTGGAGGAGAGGGGTTCCTTATTTTTATGTTGCTTGTTTTATGTTTTAAAGAGAGCTTTCAACTTAATGAATTCTTTTCTGCTGTGTATTTATTATATAATTTTGACATTACGAAAATCCCAATAAGTTCTCAGAGAAATATCCAGGATAAAATATACTAGACGCCTGTATTTGTCTTTAGCAGTACCATACATTTGTACATGCACACCGTATCTCTAGGTTAAGGTTCCACAACATATGCAAAACCCAAACTGAGAACAGCTAATGAGATTTTGGTAACCCTTTGTCCTGTTTTTAGCTAAACCCTCCAATTCTGTTTAGTGATTTTTACTTTCCAGTTTAGTCTCTTCTGAGAGGCTGCACTTTCTGAAGTCAGCAGCATGTTTTTGCAGACAGTGTGTGCTACTGGCAGTGATAACACCTGATGTTTGCAGTTACTGCCTGCGACTGGGATGCAGAAATGCTCTTGCTGACACTTACTCCTGTAGTGACCAAGGCCACAGCTGGCTCTTGTGTGCCACGCTGGGGGTGCCGGGTAGTGAGAGGGGTCAGAAGGAACTAAAAGGTTGCACTTTTGGGGGGTTATAGACAGGACAGGTGACCAGCGAGAGTATTCCATTCTATATATGTCACATTTAGTATAAATTGAGTGATCACGAGAGTTTCTGCCTTTTTCTGCAATGGCCGGTGTCCAGGGGGGACTCCATCTGACCTCCTGCTTTTGATCCAGATCCTGAGTTCCCAAATCCAGCTCCCTGTATCCATCTCCTGCCACTGCTGAGCCTGGGGCTTCCCCAGTGCTGCCTGCTCTGCAGCATCAGTGAGGATTGATATCGGGGGAGGGAGTCAGGTTTGATATCGGGCTACTATCTATAGTTGTATATAGTTCTTTACTTTTATCATGCTTTACTTATGACATGCTTTGCGCAGAAGCCTGAAGATGATGGTAAAAGATGTTGACAAAGTCGAGTGAGTGCAAAATCAAATTCAAACAAACAATGAGGCCACTGGCAGATTTTGTCAGCCATCTGAGTTAGAAAGCCACAAAGCATGAGAACAGCTAGTTTCAGTGGAGCAGGAGGAATGTCTGGGAGCAACACCAGTCAGGCTACCAGACTGGTCTTGAACAACGTACTGCAATCAAGTAACTTTCATCTTCCCCTGAGTCAATGGTGCTTGTTGTAACTAAACCAGAAGCCTTTACTGGAGAAGAAAGAAGCGTGTTAGAATAAAAATTGCTGTCCATCTGCTTTGCTTATCCCATCTAGTAAGAAGATCTCAGCTTCTCTATCACTATGTGGCATGATTTTTTCCTGGTAACTCATCTCTGGATTCTCCTGTGGCAGTGTTCTATTAATTCTCTTCAAGACTGCCATTTCTAATCAACTCCAAAGGTAATAGATACACTAGAACTTTGATTTCATTCAGTATAGCTGCTCCATTTTAAATCTAACCTGAGCACAGTACCTGCAGGGAGCAGAAGTTTTACATTATCGTATACAACACTGCATCTAAGGTTCTGAAATTCTCATGTTGCTATATACAACTCAAACCATCTATCTTCAAAAAGTATGAATCAGATAGTAGTTACAAACAGGAGATTACCACAAAAATATTTCTAAAAAAGGTATTTTATAGGGTCTGAAAATTCATATTTGTCCCAGATGTAATGCTTCAAAGAATAATTACTTTGAGAAATACTGACAGGCAGATAGATGCCCATTTGTGTTTATTACTGACTAATTAGTAAGATCTTCTCTCAGCTTATTTTTTAAAAGGCTATTTAAAATTGCATTATTTCAATTTATAGTCAAAATGCTTATTACCTAACACCTACTGGAAATGTTCACTTAAGCATGCAATGTTTATATGCACGGATAAAGACCTCCACATTTGACAAACAGAACAATTTACTAGAGTTCACTGGCAGCTTCTCTGATGATCTCTGAAATGTAATGAAAACAAACTGAACAAAGTTGTGATGCTAGTGAAACACCTAGGAAATATTGCTATTAGCATTTATATCTCACTGATCTCTAAATTAAAAGTCTTAATATCTTCTAGTTTACCACTACTGTCATCAAACAAGTGATAGCTTAGACTGTGCCAGAAGCTTTTCTCACTCTAAAATACTAGAAATATATCACATACTTTTGCTTTGTGCTTCTATACAAAGTAATTAATTACTGTTCTTCACAATGAGTCCTAATTATATACCATGGCTTTTCGGAGGATACAAGCCTTACAGCTGTCTGTTTTTTAACTGAGAAACTCTCTGTTGCTCTTCCATCTAACATCTACATGTTAGCATTAAAAATAACATAAAGCTGGAAATAACAGGCAAGAATTTCCTTTTCAAATCTCTCCTTTTTCCACAGACCCTCAAAAAGATACATCTCTTATTACTCCTTTCAAAGCCTGCCCCTGCATTTTGTGATTATTATCCCTTATTTCTTTGTGACAAACCATGGATAGAAATACAGAACACGAGCTCCATTCTTCTATGCATAGGATGACTTATCCTTTCCAAAACACTTGAGCAATATACTGAGCAGCCTAGTATCTTCAGCAGTTGAATTGTCACTACTTCTCTGAACTCACATGTTTGATACCTCATCTTCCAGTGATCTTGCACTTTACTCTTCAATGATCCACACATGGAGTTTTGCTATGTCACAGGGCTAAACCAAGAAACACAGAATCATTAATCTCTCAATTTGTTAAACAACAAAAAAGTACTCTCTCCCTCCTAGTAAATGCAACACTGAAAATTTAACCGAGTCAAACAAGCAGTACATGGTTTACCTCTGGTTATATAAAAATTATTCATAGAAACAAAGTAGTGCAATAAGTGACACAGATTGTTAAACACCACCTCAATACAAACTGCAAAAGCATCCTTTGTAACTAACGTTATTGATTGCATAATTTTGAAATAGTCAAAGACAAAAAGAATACAGTATAGCAATTATGTAATTATACTGACATATTCAACTTTTTACATATGCTAATAATTCATAACAGATTCTCCCTTCAAGCACTTGAAATCTATGTAGACACTTGATGCAGTAAGATAGAACTTGCAATCAAACAGAGCACAGGGCACTATTATATTTAAAGTGCTTGCATGGGTACCACTGCTACTGCATCTGAATACTTAAAGATGTGAATGTATCTGTTCTCAGAAGAAACTTCCAAAAAAGAAAGCTCAGCAGCCAAGGCTCTGGTTATCAGAAAGCATTTAGGAACCTGCTTATCAACAAAATAAAGCTGGCAGCCTGCAGACTTAAGGATCTTCACAGAATTGCTGAGGGTACGAGGCATCTCTAGAGGTTGCTCAGTCCAATCCCTGGCTCAGAGAGCCAGTGCAAAAGGCAAGGTGCCCAGGACAATGGCCAGTTAAATTGTGAACATCTTCAAGGATGATAATACTCCTCTGCTACACAGGTGCATTGGTTGCTCATGGCAACTTGGGGTCCACTACAACATTTTTCAAATTGCTTTCCAGCCTGTCTACCCCCAGCCTGTAAGTAGGCATCAGGTTATTCCTTCCCAAGCACAGGACTCCATATTTCCTGTCACTGAATTTCGTAACATCTCCCTCCACTCATTCCTTTAGCTTGTCATGACTCTGCTGGAAGGCTGCACAACCACCCTTTTTTTCTGTTGTCCCAGTGTCGGGTTATCTACAAAACTTGCTGAGAGTGCACTCTGTCTCACCACCTGGCTCAGTAATGGGAATGTTAAACAATATTAGACTCCGCATTGACCACTGAGGACATTGCTAGAGACTGGACTTTGCCACTTATCACAACTCTTTCAGCCCAGCAGTTTAGCCAGGTTTCAGCCCCAGTTCACGGCATGTGTATTTAAGTCCACACTGCACCATTTTCTCAATTATCATGTGATGTGAGACAGTGCTAAAACCATTCCTGAAAGCAGCAACATCCACAGCTCTCCCCTCATTCACCAAGCCAGTCACCTCATCATATAAACCTCTCAGGTTCATCATGTTTTCCCTTGCTACTGCTCTTCCAGATCCTGAACTCCACCATCTTATGTTCACTGCAGCAAAACTGCTCCCAACGTCCACATCCTCAAGCAGTCTTTCCTTGTTTGTGAGCACCAGCTCTAGCAGTGCATCTTCCCCCATTGGCTTCTCCGTCACCAGTATCAGTAAGTTACCATCAATGCACTCCAGAAGCCTCCTTCATAGCTTGTGCCCCACTAGCTTCCTCCTCCAACAGATACCAGGGTGGCTTAAAACACACCTTTGCCAAGAAAAATCAAAGACCATCAGCCCTTTTGAAATAAGTAGTTAACAGAAGAGATTGTGCCCCTGTACTCGGCACTGGTGAGGATGAACCTCAAATACTACTGTGTTCAGCTTTGAGCCTCTTACTACAAGACAGATATTGAGGTACTGGAGCGGGTCCAGAGAAGGGCAATGAAGCTGGGGAATATGTCTTATGGGAAACACCTGAGGGAACTGGGATTGTTTAGTTCTGCAGAGGAAGATGCTGGGGAGACCTCGCTCTCTACAGCTACCTGAAAGAAGGCTATAGTGAGTTGGATGTTGGTCTCTTCTCCCATGTAACTAGCAATGGGACAAGAGGAAATGACCTCAAGTTGAGCTAGGGGAGGTTTAGATTGGATATTAGAAAAAAATTCCTTGCTGAAAGGGTTGTCAGACACTGGGGCAGGCTGTCCAGGGAAGTTGTGGAGTCACCATCCCTGGAGGTACTCAAAAAACACATAGACATGTCACTTCAGGACGTGGTTTAATGGTGTTATTCCTCCCCAGATGGTGTTGGGTTGAAGAGGTCTTTTCCAACTTTAATGATTCTATACTTTCAAATAGAAGTACCTCTCCACATTGTACCCTAGTGATAGGCAAGAGCCTTTAAATATCACAAACTACAGGCCGTAAATTTGGTCATTAATTCATGTAATTAAGACAAATGTGTATGAATGTTAGAAGACTTTTTGCATTTGATGTAAAACACTGTATAAAAATATTAAGCAATAAATGACAAAAAATGCTGAAAAAACATTTTCAGAGTAGTAGCAAAAGAAAATGGATTGTGGGTTAAACAAACTCTATTCAAACTACTACCTAATGAAAAATGCAGCACACGGATGAGTAAAGACTTCCTATGGGGTTTATATAGTATACTTAGAATATTCTTCCTAGGAGAATAATTTTGATACAGAAATACAAAGCTCAAGCATTTACAAAATATATGAATGTATATTTTGATCCTCAGACAAGTATTGTGTGTCTGAATCACATTTCTGTGCAACTGTTTCAAGTCAATTTGTTCCAAAATCCCTTTAAAGAATGCATGTCATTTTACTAGTAGTTTTTACATACTTTTGCTTAAGGCTGCACAAATTTATGCTACATCCTGTGTACACTTGCTTTTATATACACGTACAGAAATATTTCAGTTAGTTCAGCAATTCAGCTGTGTATACATAAGTTTATGTACATGCTAAAGCATATATAATATGTACAAAACATATGTTTGTGTGCATAGATCATTAACAAGAGCTAATTGATTATATGTTAGAATGTAATTACACCTTCTATCAGGAAACTCTCCTGACACACAGGAAGGCTGTGCTGCTATCCAACGAGATCTGGATAGGCCAGAAAGCTGGGTGAAGGTGAACGTCATGAAGTTCAATAAGGACAAGTGTAGAGTCCTGCATGTGGGGAGGAATAACACCAGGCACCAGGACAGATTAGGGGATGTCCTGCTGGAAAGCAGCCCCATGGAGAAAGACCTTGGAGTCCTAGTGGGCAGTGAGTTTTCCATGGGACAGCAGTGTGCCCTTGTGGCCAAGAGGGCCAATGGGATTCTGGGCTGCATTAAGAAAAGTGTGTCCAGCAGGTCTAGGGAAGTTCTCCTTCCCCTCTACTCTGCCGTGGTGAGACCACACCTGGAATACTGTGTCCAGTTTTGGGCTCCCCAGTTCAAGAGAGACAGGGATCTACTGGAGAGAGTCCAAGGGAGAGCTACGAGGATGATCGAGGGACTTGAACATCTTTCCTATGAACAGAGAGTGAGAGAACTGGGGCTGTTTAGCCTTGAAAGGAGATGGCTGAGGGGGGACCTTATTAACATATGCAAATACCTGAGTGGTGGGTGTCAAGAGGAAGGAGACAATCTCTTCTCAGTGATGCCCAGCAATAGAACAAGGAATAATGGGTTGAAGTTAGAACATAGGAAGTTCCACCTCAACATGAGGAGAAACTTCTTTACTGTGAGGGTGACGGAGCCCTGGCACAGGCTGCCCAGAGAGGTTGTGGAGTCTCCTTCTCCAGAGACTTTCAAAACCCACCTGGATGCGTTCCTGTGTGGCTGCCCTAGGGGATCCTGATCTGGCAGGGGGGTGGACTAGATAATCTCTAGAGGTCCCTTTCAACCCCTGACATTCTATGATTCTATGATTTATGAATTGCAGAGGAGTGTCATTAAAAAAGCCACTATGAATTTCCTCAGGTAAATATTTTCTGCTGCCTCTCTTCTCCATACTTCCAAGAAAGAGGGCAAACATTCCAATGCAGCAAAACTATCAAAAGCTATTAGACAAAACTATTTGTAAATTGATGTTGAATGGGATATATTTGAAGGTAAAAATTAACATAAAGTAGAAATATTCTATTTTTTTTTAATTGAAGCCTAATTTATTACATGCTCCTAAGCTAATAGGTGACATATGAAATGTCAGTTAGAAATAACTTTTACAAATAAGTTGTAGGTCTCTTGGGAAGTTGATCTTCTAAGATAAAAAATGAACGCTTAATCAGAGACTCTGCTACTACCTTATCCACGACTAATCCAAGTACTGTTTATTTTCTTTTCAGATTATATAAAGCTTCTGCTAATACACAGAGTATGACTTAAGTATAGTATTGTACCAAAATTGCAATGTTTTCTCTAGGAAATAGATAACTCGAGCTATTGCATCTGATTGTTATTGCACAATGTTTTTTTTTTTCATTTAATTTCTTTAGGGAATACAACAGTTTATGTTCATTTTGTAATGTTATTACTCATGTAGTATCATCTGTAGGGTTTGTCCACCACCACTACGATAACTTCTCAGGAAATCTCATGCCATATACTATTTATATCAATATCACAATTTAAAGTGTGCAGAATTTTAGACACAGTACAGATTTGCTGGCCCTGTATTCAGCTTTCTTGATGAGAAAAATGAAGACCCAAATGTTGTTTTTTTCCAGAATATATTGATTCTAAGCTCCCAAAGCACAGGGAATCCAAGAAAATACTCACTTATCTGCAGGTAGCCAATGAAAAAGAAATCTAGTAACGTTTTTTCTTGTCTAGGACACAGTAACAACTATATGCTGGCCTGGCTGGAATATCTTCAGCCTCAGGAGAGAAAGATTTCTGAGGTGTAGCAGAGTGAAAACAACTGAGTGAAAACTGAAGTCACCATTATTTCTAGAATTCCTCACATTAGGCTGGAGAAAGAAAGAAGGTGAAGCCTTGCTGTGACGATTCAAGTGTGTCACTGTCCTCCTGTGCATCAAGGAGAGTACATAACTTACAAACCTCAGTAGCTACAGCTCTTCTTGACAATATTCTGTAGACACAAACACAAAAAAAAAAATGAAAAAGCTTGCCACTAGAGTCCTATGTGGAGCTTGGAATTGCCTAGAGCAAACAGCAGCAGCCCTAAGAGATAAAGAAAAAAGTCCTTACAGGAAGCTAATTAGACACCAGTAAAAAGAGCAATGAGGAAAAAGCTCTTTCTCTCCATTCTGACCAGGCACACAGGTAAGGGAAAGCTTCACAGTGACTGACAATGACTCCTCCAAAGGCCTTGGGAAGAAGGTACTTTTCCCTGAAAAAATTTAGATTTCAAAGGGCAGTATTGCCAGACATACCATCTTTCCCATTTCTAATTTCCCTTCCAACATGTCTTTGGTGTCAAAGATAAGGCAAAACTCCTTATGAGACTTAGTATTCACTGCATTTAGATCAACAAATTCAATAATTTAAATTTTATTATCTTCAATCTAACCCTTACATCCTGTACAATCTCTCTTTCTTCAGAGACAGTGAGCTTTAGAGTCTTACTGCAAACAAGTTCTTTGTAAGAAATAAATAGCTTCATGTAGTTTTATAATGAATGGGTCAATGTCACTAAATTAGATATTTAAATTGGTCTCCATTAATTTTTAAAAGCTTTAGACGCACATTAATATCTTTCATAATAGAATTAACATCTGATTTTACGAAAACTCACTGTCAACATTTTTCCAAAGTATATCAAACCTTGCTCTCAGGAGTATCTTGTCAATTAAATTTCCAACAGACTAATACATCCATGATAAAATTTGGTCTTTTCTACTCTTGCATATTTGTAGATTTAAGTGAAGTAAAATTTCTACCCTTTACTATTGCAATCAAATCTATAATCAAATTAGCTTTATACGGAACTCAAAGAACTTTAGTTTTAAATTTTAGCATACAGATGTTTCAATTAATGTTTTCTACTTTGAGCTTTGCTTCTGAACAAACAAGGGCACAAGCTGCTGCTGAAGTAATTTATATTCAGGTATACAGTATGCCACATGAGTTACTTAATCCATTATTTCTTATAATCAACAAGAGGCCCCTCACTGATACAGCGATCATATTCTTGAAGAGTCAAAAAACACAACCAGACTATTTTCTTTTCTTTTCTTGTCTCTTCTATAAGTAATTTATGTTCCCACATCTCACATCATGCAGATTATGATAATTTTTCTCCCTTGACCAGCTAGGATAAATGGCTGCATGGTGTTTGGTTGCCAGCTGGGGTTAAGCCGTGACACAATCAGAAACTCAGGAACTGGGAAATCATCAAAGTAAGAAGGAAGACCTCGGTGTACCATAGGCTTTTCATCTTGGGCTGTAAGTTCAATATAATATATTTTATCAAATTATATTCTGTAAAACTCATCTTGCAAAGCACAACACACCCTTCTACAACCACTCACATCAGCTAAGCTAGGGTACAGCATGTAGCAGAGGAAACAGCCTGTGAAACGTAAACCATATAAAACCTGATATATGATATAGCAGCACAAAGGTAAACAGCTTCTGCAAGAGAATGATCAGTGCTTACTTTGGTTTTATTCATATATGGGTACTTCATCATCCAGATGAAACAAATCCTCCTGCTGTATTTATATCTTTTTAATATAGCTGATCATAGAGTCATAGAACAGTTTCAGTTGGAATGTCTTTGTAGTCACATCTCACATGTCGGGCATAAGAGGCATATGTGCTTACCTAGATCAGGACTCTAAAAACAATAATCAATGCAGGTATTATTGCAGCATTCTGTCTCCTTTATTCTGAGTGATGTAAACAATTACCCAAGTCAAATTGCTCATTTTATCTGATCAACAGGAACAGTTTCTGAACACGCATGAATAGAGTTCTACCTTGCCTCAATTATCATGATAAAATCTTTACAGTTGTTACAATCCTACTCAAATGCTATTTGGGATCCCACAGTGAGTTTCACTGGGCTGTAAATCTTCATGAAAACCTCACACCCAATTACACTCCAGTGAAAGCTTTTCTTCAGACTTACGTTGATCCACCTTGATGTTAAACTGAGAGCCAAAATAAGACTTCTTTCAGGCAACCCTGACTTGTAAAAGTAGTCTAAAATATGTAAATACATTTTATTCACACAGATTTCACAGATTGCTTGTCATATTAATTTAGGTTTCAAATTAATATTTTGTTAAAGCATCCATTTTCATGGAGCATTTCTGACTTTGTCCTTAATTTTGTGCCCTCATTTCCTCCCCATTTTCCAGAAAGGGACAGAATGACAATTCTTTTTAGTTAAAGGCCAATATACTGACCACTGTGGTAAAAACATCCCTAATAAGTATACTGGGGTATAGGTTTTATTAACTCACATAGCTGAAATAAAATATTTCAATATACATTGTCATATAACAGAAGCTAATCAATAGTTTGTCTATCACTTGAGAAGAATCTCAGAAACCAGCCCTTCAGACTGGTAAGATAAGAGGAATACTTTAAACTTTCTAAAACCTTTTCAGCATTTGTTTTCTGGAGGACACTGAAATAATGCTTAATATCAAGTAAATGACAAAATTCACATTGTCAGTCTTTGAGAGCTTTTAGAATGGGTCTTTCATATATTGCAGAGAGTTTGAGAAACAACAATCCAAGCATAATGAGACAAGAAAAGATCATTAAATTTTATCTGAGCTTTGAATCACTTTTTTTATTCATGACTATTCCCTGACAATTTTGTTTTTACTTTTAATATATACTGTTCTAATAAATTTAACAAGAAAGAAGACAGAAATAAATACCAACAAATAATGTGACTGAAGAGGCTAAGCGCTGTGTCAGATCTGTCAAAATATGTATGCTACCATACCAAAACACATGCATTAGCCTGTCATGTGAACAGCACGCCATGAATGCAACAGAAAAGGAGAGGCGGAAAAGCACTTAAAAGCCATTCCTTCATCAGCTCATCAGAGCAGTCTTTGGAGTAGCTACAAAGATGGCATGCTGCCTCATCGAACAGGTGGCATGCAAGAAATCCATGTGAGTGCCCCAGTAGCATGTAGCCCACGTTGCCCTTCACAGTGAGGTGCTTCTGTGAGCACTCAGGACTGTGCTTGGTTGCACATTCTTACACACAAAACAATCTCATGTTTTAGCTGTGCTGCAGCAAGGTGAATGTAGCAACACTGCTATAAACTCTTGAGGAGCTGCAGCAGGTAGTTGTTATAGCCAGTGATGCAGGCAAAGTTAGCAAAATATATTTTTACTCATTAATTTTATCTTTTTTTTTTCAAGGCTATATCAACACTTCAGCTATTTTATGCTATTTTGAAGCACCTCTGAGAATGCTAGCTTGTGAAACTGGTTTGAAGTTGCTCCTCATTCTCAGGACGTTGCAAATTTGATATATATAGTCCACTTCCTCCTCCCCCCATCATCCTTAACACTGCCTGATGTGGTCCCCTGCATTTTATTGCACTTCCGCTTCATTAATTTCTCAAGAACATAATGCAAGATGATACATACTCTGCTATTTTTCAGCAAATTGTGATGCATTCAAGACTTATAAGAGGGGAGAAGGGAGTGTCCTTCTGTAGCGACATGTATGTGAAAGCACAATGTATCTCTGTGCTGCTTATGAAAAGGTTCAAGAAGTACAGGCTTCCAAATGGTTTAGCAATTAATAGTTTAGCAATGAACGCAGGGTCACTACATCAGTAAGATGAATCTCATGAAACAGATGAGCCTAACATCTAGCTCTCCCAAGCAGCGATGCTAGGTTATCTGAAACAAACAGAGCCTCTTATATCACCAGGAAACTGAATTTTAAAACAGCATTTGGGGGAAGCAAAGTTAAAGAAATTCATCTTTCCTAAGGTTATCTAGGAAGTTCCCTCCTTATGAATACTGCACAAAATTACTTTTTCTTTTTACAGATACTCAAACCTCAGATCTCCCTGTGTTTCAGAAACTATTTACAATTAAGCAAAAAAACTACAAGCAACAGTGATGACTACATTAATCTTACTGATGACAAAACATTTCTCTTTTTATTTTCAAGTATTTAAACACAGGAATATATCTCCCAGAATTTGCCTGAACAGTGTCTATAAAGCAGGTTTGCAGTGTCAGAAAATGTTTAAGAAACTGTGATGATGCAATTCAAGGTAGCCCTTCTTTTGCTGTAAGTAAAGCTGACTTATTTCCCCCAGGAGCCAGTAGAACATCCCAAGAAAACTGGAAGGTAGTATGTACTGGCTTTACTTCCTTCAACCTCCATCATTTCACATAAACAGAGGAAATGGCAAGGCACAATGTTCTTTGTATGAGCCTGCCAGGGGTGGTAAGAGAATTTTTACCTGTCCTTTTCTGATAGGAAAGTCTGAATACTATCTCTACCTCAGTGCAGAGTAATTGCTCTGTTTTGTAGCATTACAGGGATTTTTAGACTTCAGAGGTAACAATTTCTACACCAAAAAGTGTAAAATTTATAGCCAGTATTATCAGTGTGATATCATATACATATGAGACATGATTATCTCAGTTATTTTACTAAATCACACCAAAACATTTGCCAGATACATACAAAAAGACAGATAAAGAACAAGGCTTAAAAGAAAAAGGGGTAACAATACTGACGTAAAAATAGACACATTACTGCAGAAAAGGGTGTCTAAGCATCTAAGTGTCTGTGCCAGTGCAATACTTAAATAATTTTACAGCATATTTTAAACAGCATAATACAGTAGTTTTGAAATTTATGCCACATCCTGATTTATTTAAAATGTGAGCTCAGGGTTAACTCACATCATATTATTTTATTTCCAACACAAAGGTGACATTTCCGTTTTCCTGCAAGCTTCCCAGACCAGTGACATACTACAGATGTAAGAGGAAAAAAGGAGTCTTTATAAAGTACTAAACAAATATCACTACCCATAGATCTTGTTTGATCTCTTCTACTATTTGAATGGAATTCATCTCACCTAACTTACCTGTCACTAAATACCTATCAAAGAAGGATGAATCACCTTCAATTGAAGGTCTCTCTTACTCTCCACTGATCATGCAGAGCCTATATGATTAGCTAATCTGGAAACGTACATTTGAAAATATGTCAGGTAACTGAAATATATCATGCTCTTTTCTCCTTCCAGGAAGGCAGATCTGAAATACACACCTTAAAGACACACACTATGGAGGACAGGGATGATTTTACTGCAACATAAATAAGAAAATTCTTGCTCCCCTACTTTTTCATGTGCTTATCCTTCCTAATTTTTAGTCAGTTTTCAAGTTACTTTGATAAGTTCACAGCCATATATCTATATTTTATATGCATAAAATATGTGCTGTCATCCTTCAGCTGCTATAGCAAATACAAAGGAAATAAGAACTGTTTACCTGAAATTCATAAAAATTCAATTTCTCCCTCTAGACAATTCCAACCCACGACCCCCTCAGTAAATATACTTGTCTTATTAAAAACCACTTTATTGTCACAGAACTGATGATCTCTTTGAAAATTCTGAAACATGTAGAACTTATTTCATTCTGATGCATAAGACTACTTAGCTTTACATGTTTTCAAGGCAACCTGATTTTGAGCATAGTAGCTCATATTTGAAATGCACTGTTTTACTGGAAAAAGGTTTCTGGAATTTATCCACTCAAAGTAATTGCATGCTTCTTACATGACCACTGAATACCACGGTTCAAAGACAAAAGATTCAGAGCACATTAAAAAACAATTTCACTGTGAAAACAGAGGTAGGTTGGTGTCTCTTTAGAGAATTACTCAGGATCAATAAATAGTTAAGTAGAAAAAAAGATGAAGCAATAGATTTGTCTATTAGCCAAAAAAAAATAAAATATAAAATACATCATGTGTTACCACATAATCTTAGAAAATTACTACTCAGTTGTGATCATAGATGTTGTTACTAGTCCTAATTATCAAGTAGATATTCCTGCCCATTGTACTTGACCTCTTCAGCCATCTACTCAGAGCACAGAACACTCTTGTCCACTGTCAGGGACCTCACTTTCCCCAGGACATACCAGGCTGGAAGAAAGTGTGGGACTGGAAGGCTCCACTAATATAAGGTTCTGCTTATTAAAAGATGTTACATTCTGGAAAACAAGCCCTTTCTGGCCTTTTAAGTGCTAGAAAATAGCAGAATATTTGAAACAGTCTCGTCAGCTTCCTCTGCTCACCAAGTACTCACATACA
Source organism: Apaloderma vittatum (assembly GCF_000703405.1). Taxonomy (NCBI): domain Eukaryota; kingdom Metazoa; phylum Chordata; class Aves; order Trogoniformes; family Trogonidae; genus Apaloderma; species Apaloderma vittatum. Next base: position 21,730 of record NW_009701954.1, read on the forward strand.
TAACTCACTGGACAATGTTTCTGATCCAACAGATGATCTGTCTTTTAGGAATTTTGTGCACTTTGTGTTTATACTGTCCCCAAATACTGCAGATATTGAGGATGGGGCCTGGAATCACATAAAACACATAATCACACAAAAAGTTACCCCCATTCCCGAGGCCCACTGAACTCAGAAGCAGCCTCCAGCAGCGTACGACACTCTCAGGTCTTGGACATATATTAAACAGATCCTGAAAGTCCTTACACATGGATAGGTTTGGTATGCTGTCCTAAAAAGCCATCCATAACTTGAGATGTGAACACTCTTCTCAGATTTTTCACGACTTCAAATTTTACACAATTTGCATATGGTGCACCATTTTGCAGTAATGGTGCACATGCCCTAGTCAGATGAAAGGCAGACTGAATTTTTCTTACTGCTATACATAGCTCCTCTCTGAGAACCGTAAGATTACTGCTTAGCTACATACACAGATAGCTTTTTCAAACAGGAAGCTAAAAGGAGAAGGTATTTCCTCATTAGAAGAGCCAGGGAGCTCAGACAGAGCCTGCCTATGGATCAGCAGCAAGCTTAAAAGCTGAAGATGTCAAAATTGAAAAGGAAAACTGAGAACCTGCAATCACATCGTTAGGAGTGTGTCTTAAAATAAACATGGTGGTAACAGTCACAGGCAAGCCAGAGAACATAAGAACTACATTATTTTTTTAAAAACATATCCAATTTTGTCATTTAGGGTTTTTGTCAGGTCTCCAATAAAAGATCATTCCACAACAGTCAGGAGTATGCATTTCAATTATTTGTTAGACAGATCACTTCTGTTGTTGAACAGCATGTCCCCTGATAGATAGCTTGCCCATCTTTCTTACATAACACCCACAGATGTTTTCATCTAATCAATACCTTAAAAAGCAACAATGACAGAAATCTAAAATAACCAGAACATTTTAGTTTTATTACATGTATATCAAAGGACTGGAAAATTTAGTCCATTGTTCCCACCCTCCCCCAGAGATTTCTATAAGCAGAAAATTCAGGGCATTCAGTGTTGTGGTTTTTTAAAAAAAAAATATTTCCTGCAGTTTCACTCTAACACACTATTGTACTTATCTGAACATTGAGGGAATATATTCAAACTGCTTGACCTTTGTTTAAAAAAGGCAAGAACAAAAACCTGTCAGAACACAATGATTTTTGTCATCCTAAAAGCATGTCAGGATTCTTGCAAATGTATTTGTGGTGAGCACTACCAGTCTTATTTCAATTCCACCAGGGACTCATATCTGATTAGTTTTCATCAATCTCAACAGGTTGCAACCTCTCTGTTGTGTTTGATTCCCAGGTGCCTTCCTAGACACAGGCTCTCCACCTCTAAAAGATCCACAAGAACACAAAGACCCAACTAGCTTCGCTTCTCAGACACTTAACTGTCCAAAGTTGTCTCTTACAAAGATTTTAGAGATATGCATCAATGAAAGCAAATAGGCAGAGAATTTTGCAACAAATCCCAAAACAGCATTGGGTCAGAAGATCTGCAAGAATACAAATACATTTCCTTGCTACTTTTGATCATCCTGAGTGCTAGTCCTTTAAGTTAGAGTCATTGACCTTGTGCAGAGTTCACTCTACAAAGCACTGAATCTCTCTCTTATAAGGAAATTTAGGTAATCTCTGTAGCCACAACAATGAAGAGAAGTAAAAGGGTTCCTGAAGGATAGCACTGACAATGTCAAATGGGAAGTGTCACAAGACGTTTTTTTCACCAGTACACAGCAGCAGCTCTCCAGTCATTATGCAATGAATTTGGACCACTAGCACAAACTGAAGTCTGTCAGTAACGTCCAGTATAACTGCCACCTACAGTAAGCAAAACTAGAGCTGAAGGTAGAATGCATATACCTCTAACCACATATTGATTTTCCTATAAGAACATGACTGTGAAGCTTTCCAGTGGACCTATCAAAGCTGATCAGAAATTCTCTGGACAAGAGAGAATACAGCTTCCTTCCAGGTGACACAGTATTTGTTTACCTTGATTTTCAAGCTCAGACCTGAAATTTTACCCTATGTGGCCACTAGGAAGGACAGTAGCCATCTTTTTCTCCAAAGCATATTTCATCTGAACAAACAGTTTAAATTAGACTCTCTCCTATCATTAGCTCCATGCCAGGTACAAGACTTTGTTCTGGCATCTCCTGTGAGTTTAGCTTAGTATGAAAAATAAAGACAGATGTGACAGAAAACAAAATGCACACCCAAAATGGAGTTTGCAGTCTGGCACTGATACACAGAATCTCTAACACCAAGAAAAATTCATATACTGTACATAAATACTTCTCCCAGATTGTCACAATAACATTACATCCCAAAAGGTTTATGCAGTGCTTTCTTCAGCTGACATTTAAAGCACTGCATCATTTAATTTATCCTTCTTAATCTTGCATTTATCCTGCTCAGAAGAACATTTGGATGGCTTGGCACTTAAAAGCATTTTCAGGAGTCAACAGCACTGCTGTAGAGGCAGCGTACTGCTGCTTCTACTGTAACTGAACCACAGAATATTTTGTTTGCTACGTTTCCTGTGTATAGTTAAGTCTTTAAAATATGTGTCCAGCACAAAAGCAAAGCAAGCAACTGAATCCTGTATACAGAGTAAGGGCTTAAAATTGTAAAAGTTCATTTTACCCTTTCACACAGATTCTGCCATGTTTCAGGACCTTATCCAATAATAAATAATATTAGATATGTCATCAACGCCAACCGTGAATTGCAAAGATGGGCTATTTCAAACAATGCTTAACTACTCTCTAAAAGAAATGCAGGGGTTAGACTTGCTTACCACCACTTGGAATTGTTAACAGAAATAATCCCCTTCTGCTCTTCATAAAATCTGAAAAACATTCAGCCTTTCCTGCAGGTAGCATAGATGTGAAAGACAAACATGTTTCCTGCTCCTGTACTTGATTATAGACCTGAGCTGAAGAGCGAAACTTTGTCAAATTCCAAGAGCTAGATTAAGAACGTTGCATCTTCCTGAAGGTACAGTTCAGCTTTCATGCTGCTGTTGGTGGCAGTGACTTAACTTCAACAGATGGGATTTGTCCCAAGCTCTTCACCAGCAGCATACCTAATTAGATGCTTCCTGGTAAGTCAAACATTTATTCCATCATCCCATCTCATGCCTGAACTTTTCTTTAGAATCCTATTGACAATTACTGTGAAGATGTTATAATGCAAGGAGGCAGGGAGAGGAGGTTTACGTATTTTAATTTTTTTTAAATGTCTTTTTTACAATTACACAGTTACTCTTTTTTTTTTTTTTTTTCTGCCAGTGGCATATGAAGTGTCTTAATCCTTTCTTAAGCATACTAGATACTGAAAATCTATTTTTGATTCTACAATTTTATCTTCTAGCCCAAATACTATGTTGTGATGAATTATGCATACAACTAGCGATAGCATTGTGCCTAGGTTTCCTAACTGGCTACTGGAAAGCACTCAGTTTATTGCCAAAAATTAGCTTATTTCTCCTTTATTCAAACTGCTGAAGTGTAATAACACACATATATAAATAAACTATGAAATGAGGTTTTGATTTTTTTAGGATTTATTTTTGCTGGAAAGTTGGAAGAGGATGGGGAAACACATGAATTTTCAGAAACACTGGCGTAAAACTGAAGTATTGCCATCAAAATGAAATCATAGAATCATAGAATGGAATCATAGAATGGCACTACTTTTCATTCTGTTCCTCTAACCAAAGTGGTTTGACTGCACAATTATATTCTCTCCATCACATTTTGAATTGTGATATTAGTCTCAGGAGGCCAAGGGAAACAATGCAATGTACGGTAGTTTTTTGTTACATCATAGAAACCATCTTCAGCAGCAGGGATATAATTAGTAATGCCAGTCAACTGTAGGCAATACATTTTGAAAATGTATTCAAGTAGCATAAATAAGTTCAGCCTGAATATCAACAACTGCAGATATTCCACATTGCTTTGTTATCCCAGAAACCTGGAATAACATTTATGATTTTGATTGAGAGCTCTGGTCTTGACAGTACTGCATGTTTCTCTCCTAAAACACACATGATAAAAGCCCCAAAATACATGCTTTCACTGCACCAGCTCCTGGATTTTTTATCTCCATAAGTTCAATGCTTATAACCATCAATTTTTTGCCCTTAATTTAGCTGAGCACTGGATTCATTCCCAGAATGAGAGGCAGATTCACCCGGTACCAGAAAGGTCTACAAGAGCAGCTTATCTTACATAAAGACAGGCTGCCTAGAAGCTCCAACAATCTCATAAATAAAAAATTATCCCTGGGAATTGTCATAAGCTCTTCTCACTTTCCGAAAGACAGTAGTGACAGAAGGATCTCTGTCTAAGAGCAAAATCTACACACAACCTAATTCTACAGCACTCCAGCTGACCTTTGTAATTTACACTTTCTGTCCTGCACAGCTATAAAGCTACCAGCAACTGCCTTTGACTTAAGTCACAGAGATACCGCTGAATTGCAGAGAGACTCTAAGGGCTCCAATTCAGCATTTAATACAAATCTGACCTTGAAAGTAATGGCAAGAATTTCCATTAATGTCTACGGGAATTACGTATGCATGCCATGGAGAGTGAGAACCTCTAAATGCTTTTATTGTATGATTTAGAACCCCCTTAAAATGAGCATCATCGAATTTTAGGGCTTAATTCCTCTCACCTTACCCAACCAAAACTAACATGAGGAAGAATGGTTTGGTTTCATAATACATACTGAATTAAAACCCATAAAAGAAACCAACTGCTTACCAGAGTGATTAAAATCAGATGTGCTTCCACGAGGGAAAAAAAAAAAGAAGCCTCTTTAAAACAATTCACTGCCAATGGGAGCTAAATTCCCTTTGAAGACATTCATTCTTTGGTTGAGGTATTTCTAACAGACAATAATTCAATGAGCCCTGAAACTTAATGTTTTCTTTCCTTTTCATATGTCAGATTCTTTGCCCCTCCCCTGCTTTTCTTACTGTACTTTTAATGTTTTCAGAGCTATGAATACATATGCAAACATGCACAGTTTCTCCTAAAACTATTACAGACAGTTCTATTATTCGGTTTTCATCTTCATTATAATTTGCTCCTCTTCCTTACAAAGCTTCTTGTCAACAAATATTTTTTTTCTCCATAATATATTTCTATTTTTCAACCAAAGGTTTGATGAAACAAGAGAAGCATCACAATTGTGTTAAGTTTTCATTGTATTAATATGTGCCAGACAAACACTTGCACTGGAGCACACAGTTGTGAACACATCTGAAAGAGTGCTATTTTTCCTCACAAAACAAAAGAATTCTAAGCACTTCTATTTTGGTTTTGAAACAAAAAAGAACTCTAAAACTTCTGAGCAAACTTGCATTTTATTGCAAATGAAGTTAACCTGTGATTTCGGAAGAAAAAAGTTTTACTATCAGGTAAAGTTTTACTATACATTATTTTTATGTCAACCATTACTATTTTATCTGCTGTTTCTATTCTGTCTTTTCAAACAAGACAGAGTTAGGGAAGGCTTAACTATTTTTCTCTTAAAAATGTTACATTTTCACCATCTTTCAACTTTCTTTGGGCTCCAACATTACATTTGAAAGTTGTAAAAATACCTTTATCCTTTACAACATACCCTGAATGATTAATTTCCATAGAATTATATTCCCAACATCAATTTTTGTTACACCTGCAGCACAAGAAGCTCCTTTCATTATATGCCATGGATTTATGAAATTGATTTAAACTTATTCATCATTGCATCCATAACTAATGGAAGTCATGATGTTGGAATAACAAAATTAAGCTTTTGTAAAAAGTCCAACAGAAATGTTCAAAACCAAGAAAATAATGTTTCTAGACCTCCTCTCACCCCATCTTTAGGCAAAAATGATCCTAGAAGCTGTAAGATGTTATCTAAAAAATAGATCCAGCTATCGTTGCACTAGAAAACTTCAATAAAGGAAAACATTTGTATGATGAAAAATTAATCAAGACTATTTTTATGGATTTAGATCAATGAGTTCTTCCTTTGGTCCTTCACAATGGGGCCAACTCAGCCCTAAGCCCCCCATATGTTGCGACAAGTTTGAGCCGTTGCCAACAAGCACAGCACCGAGTTCTGCAAATGCTGACGGGCTGGTCAAGACACTTGCCCTCATCAGCCAGCTGGCTTTTGCTCCTGAGTAGGATTCAAATGGTAACTGCCTTCCACCAATTAAATCTTCAGTTTTGGTCTCCCTCTCAGATTTTCTTAACTTTTTGTCCTCAAGCTTTCCAGTTCAAACGGAACTGTAGTTTTAAATAACAGTTGATAAAAATGTCCATCTCCACCCTCCACCCGGTTGGCTAACTGCAGCCAATGGGCATCTTCTGATGTGGTCAAACAAACCCAAAGAGACAAAGGCATACACCTGCCTCCAAAGGTGCGTTCAGATTGACGCTTGCTTGCAACTGGACTTGCCTATTCCTCATCAGCCTTTTTAGCCATCAGTGCGCTTGTAGCAAGTGTGGGTAGAGCCCTTCTCATATCTTCATTTGCAAAGCCTAGCTGTGATGATGATGATGACAATGACTAAATGGAATTCATTAAAAACAAGTTTGGACAAATAAACTTGCTAATCTCTCTAGATAACACAATCTTAAGTCCCACCCTCCAAACCCACACATTCACTCAGATGTCAGCATCTCTAAGTGTCTCCATGCAATACTTCACATAAGCAAAATATCCAAGAATATGGTAGGCATCCTCACACAAAAAAAAAGGAATCTTTCAGTTCCTTGGATATTTTTAAATATTATTTTATTTTTCTGACAAATAACTTCATGAGCTGGTGAAAACTACATCAAAGCTCAAAAACCATATAGGAGATAACTGAAAGAGCACTAAAGATGACAAATTTTTGTGTCTGGAAACTGCATCCGTGAACACCACCTATGCAAGACAACATAGCATTTGCACATATAGGTCATGAGCATGGCAAAGAAAACCGAGAAACTGCAGTGTTCCTTCACATAAGCAGCCCTTTTCTTTTCTCCAGATTACTGCTTCAACAGGCACTCAAACATGTTTTATTTGACCTTTACCTCCAACATCATGCAGACCAATGCATGAAGTAATGAAAACACATTTTTTATTGCCAGTGGTGTGTTGCTTTCCAACCACATTCCTCATTATTTTCCAAACAGGAGTAATTTCTGAATTAATTCAGCCTATATCTCAAACCACAGCTTGTGAGGAACAACATATTTTCTACTTAAAAAAAATACAAGGTAGCTAATGCATCTGCAGATTGACCTGTGGGTTGGAGGGAAAAAAATACTAATAGCATAGGGGCCACATAACTTGAACATACACTATAGTTGCATGCTAGACCAGACAGCTATTTTATCTAATCCCTCTGACATCCTCTAGCTGCATTTAATATAAGGTTCTCTCCAGTTAAAGAGCATATTTAGTATCACTGGTCATTCCCAGTCCAATATGCTGTTAGTTCTTACACAACATAAATCCTAAAAGAAAACTAAGAAAACAAAGGCTTTCTTGTGACTATGTGTACTACTAAGAATAATCTTTAGAATGGTCACTGAATGCAGTACAGTCACCACTGTTACTCATGTGTACAGGAACAAATAAAAAGCAAAATTTAGGAAATAAGAAAGATAAAAGATTCCAGGATTTCATTAGGCTTCATTAAGAATATGTGATTTTCCTAGAAAACATAAATACCAAAATAGAAACAAAATTACAGAAAAAAAATGAGGAAAAAAAAATAGGAAAAGAGATTAGGCAGCAAACAATGAGATAGTTCATTACCCTATTTTAATCATACTTAGGAGCACACACATGATCCATTTTAACAACCTTAGAAAGAATATTCCCTCTAAAAGATGTAAAATTCAATTGTCTGGTTTTTAAACTAGTATCACTTTCTCTTCATCTCTTACAGCTCCACTTCTCTTTTTGAAAGTGACCTACAGTAATACTAACAAGTCAACAAGGAGCACATAAATAGGAAAAATACAAACCCAAGATATTAATGAAGAAAAAGAAATGTTTTCATTATACTTGCCCCTTGAAGGAGTAATACATTTAGATTATTTTTGCTCAATGCACACCCTCCAAGGAACCACAGAAGTTTATGAACATGACAGAAAACATGTCTCTCGGAATCTTTCAAGGCAATTGATAATTACTAACTGGGAAATCTGATACTTCAAAAGCCTGATGATCAGAAAAAAAGAATATTTTGCTCAGACCATTCAGAGAAGCCAGGAAGTTTCTAACTGGAAACAATCTTCAGATAAGCATACATGTCTTCATGCAGTACTGTAAATATAAAAGTGTGTCCCATATGAGCTTTCTGTGGTAGTTTTATCATTCCTCTAGAGGCTCACTAGTTAAGGGGATTGCTGTTAGACACTTAACAAAAATAACCTGGAACAAGATTTTTAATTTCACCCAGTCAAATGTCATTAATAAACAAATAGAGGCCTGCAACAAATTTTTACTGAAAACCAATACTTAGTACTTTACATAGTTGAGTCTCATTTTCCACTTATCTCAGCTTGCCAAGCTCAGCAGAAGACTGGCAGTGAACTGCCTGCATTCAGCGTGAGCTCACAATGAAGCCAAAAGCCTGCACCTCAGTCTTTGTGCTGCTTGATGTAGAAGAGTTGCCTTGCTAGACCTCGGTATGCTTATATTGTGTATTAGTTCATAAACAGTCGGTACTAAGACATATATAATGTCATATTTCCTGAAGGCTCTACTAGGAGAAAAAAATCCACTAGTGTCTTTGCTGAAGATCACTCTGTAAAATTATTCAAGGCAATCTTAATCATTCCAGTCAATCAGTTATATGAAACACATTCCTACACCTGCTAGCACCACAAGCTTCTGGGGCTATGTTAGCCAGTGGTTAGTTGCTATATCCTCTGTCTCCACTTTCTTTTGCAAGAGGGACAACATTTCACTCACAAAAGCCAGTAGCCTAACTAGAAATAAGAGTTAACTTTGGCCCAAGTTCCCAAGTTCAAGTATCAGCCATAAAAATGGAAGTTTGCTTTTCTGCTTTGAAAGGAAGACTAAAATTCACTAGGTGGATGTTAAAAAAAAAAAAAGTAATTTTCTTTTGTCCCAACGTGCAAAAACTGCTAGTAGCTTTAGATAAGGCTGAGACCATAACTTCTCACATTCTATGTTTGAAGTGTAACAGTGGGGAAAAAAATAAATTCAAAGTTTCTACAGATTTATTGAGTATATCTGCTCTGCTTTCATGCTACTGGAACAGTTACTGCTGAGATATCAATAAAGACAGCAGATGTAGGTTGCGATTAGACTTCTGTGTCCCAGCAAGAAAGGTTTAGAGAATGTAAACGAGCATCTCTTCTCCGATGACTGGCTGTTTGACCTCTAGCCACTTCATATAAATTCTAGTTTTACATCTATGCATTCTGATTTTCACCATAAAACACAAATTTCACATATTCAAACTGAATTCAATCAGCAAATCTGGCCCTTCCATCTTGGTTGCCATCACGACGACTTACTGAACCTGTGTGTCATGCTTTCAGTTCTCTTGCTTTCATGTATTCCACACACATTTGCACTTTCTTTTCTTCTTCCCCAACTACCCTCTCCCTATCCAACAATACCTCTATGTGAGCAAAAGTCCAGTCCTCACAAGTACTGAGCAGGTACATCTAGGGGATCACTCCGCTCAGCTCACCTCCCCGCCAGCACAACCACCTCACCAAAGCTTAGACTGAGCACAACATCTACAGAAGGATAAAACAAACAAAAAAACCCCACATCACCCCTACAACACAAACATTGCACTGCTTAAGCCCTACAAGCCCTACTTCTCACAGCTGTCACTCCGAACAGAGACCCTTGGCACCAGGAGAGCTGCCAAATCAGTGGATTTTGAGGCAGATGGGGAAGGAGTGTGGGGGAGAAACAAGGTTGCAGCAAATCCTACTAGTAGTAAGTATAACCTTTCATCTCCTCATTATGTTTTTTTTTTTTGGAAAAGACACCAAAAGTGAGGGCAAACACATCCCAGAAAACTCACAGTCAGGCATTCCAGGCTCACTTCCCATCACCAACCCTGCAGGATAAGGCACCCACAAACAGCAGGAGCACACACATGCCTGGCAGCAGGCCAGTCAGCCCAAAATGTCCCCTCCCCAAAACTGATTCTGAGGCACAATAAGGCATGAGTTATTCAAGTGGTACTGGCAGGGCCTTCTGTCGTAGTTGGTTGATCATGCAGGGAGGGGGAACCCATGTTGTGGAGTTAGTGGGAGAGACACCACAGTCGTAGAATCACAGAATGGTTTGTTTTGAAAGGGACCTTAAAGATCATCTAGTTCCAATTCTCCTGCCATGGTCAGGGACACCTCTCACTAGACCAGGCTGCTCAGAGCCTCATCTAGCCTGGCTCTGAACACTTCCAGGGAGGGGGCTATGACATCTTCTCAGGGCAACCTGTACCAGAGCCTCACCACCGTCACTGCCAAAAAATTTCTCCCTTACATCTAGTCTGAAATGACCCTCTTCTGGTTTAAAACTGTTGCCCTTTGTCCTGCAGCCATATGCCCTACTAAAATGTCTCTGCATCTTTCTTATGAGCTCCTTTTATATATTGAAAGATTGTAATAACGTCTCCCTGGAGCCTTTTCTTCTCCAGGCTAAGCAACTCCCACGCTCTCAGTCTGTAGTCATAGGGGAGATGTTTCAGGTTCCAGTCATCTCTGTGATCCCCCTCTGGATCTGCTCCAGCAGATCCATGTCTTTCTTGTGCTGGGTGCCTCAAAGTTGGACACAGTACTTCAAGTGGAGTTTCACCAGAGCAGAATAGGGGGGCAAAATCACCTCCCTCGACCTGTCAGCCATGCTTCTTTTGATGTAGTCCAGAATGCAGTTGGCTTTCTGGGCTGCAAGCACACAGGTCCATTTTTTTGTTGGGCTCATGCATTTTTTGTTCACCAGTATCCAAAGTCCTTCGCTGCAAAGCTATTCTCAATCTATCCATCTCCAAGTTTGTATTGATACTGAGGACTGCCTCAATCCAGGAATAAAACTTTGCAATTGGCCTTGGTGAACTTCATGAAGTTCACATGGCCCAACTCTGTAAGCCTGTCCAGGTTCCTCTGGACAGCATCCCTTCCCTCCAGTGTGTCAACCACAACACTCAGCTTGATGTCATCTACAGGCTTGCTGAGTGTGTGCTCAATTCCACTGCCCATGTCCCTGACAAAGATTTTGAGGGCACAGGCAAGTCCCCTCGGGACTGAGGGAAAGATACATTCAAATATATAAATGAAAAAAAATCTGGAGGGGTGAGAACAGTGGGCCGGGAGAGAGAATGGCAGAATATGCTATTAAAATGAAAATGAGCATGGATCAGCATGGTTGATCAGAAAATTAAGCTGCTGGGAATAATGGCTGAATTCCTAGGGCTGCTGGCCACACTAATGAATCTTTCCTGGTATCTGTAGGCTCATCTCCAGATTTTGATCATCCCTAACATTTGCTCCATGGAAAGAGGCAAAAGGCTCAAATCAGAGACATCTGCTACAATCATTGAGTACCTTGTTTACTAAATTCAGCAAGAGGAAAAGCCTGCAGTAGCTCAGCTGTTCTCTTTGTGTCGTAATTGAGAAATACTATTCGATTTCATAGGACACAAAGGAAATAATGGCAGTGTGAGATATCCAAATGCAAGCCTCCTGTAAGTGCTGATTTCAGGAAGCTTTTTCCCCCAGGAGAGGTTACAAGGTAGGAAACAAGCACATCAACATATTTGAATTTCCGTTTTTGAAGAAAGGCAAACAAACCAAGAGCTAACTCCTGAATTGATATGTTTACAGCTGATCCAGGAAGTTGGTGGTATTTTTGTTCTTATATTTCCTAAATTCATCTACCCTTGAGTCTCTTGCAATATGCAATTATGGCAGAAGAAGAACTACCCAAATCTCTAATCTGAAATCAATGCTTTTCTCCCACCTTCCTATAGCTGTACTCTGTCATGTCAAAAATGAAACAAATACGAAACCACCTCCACAGTTTAGTACTATATATAGAATGGATAGGTAAAGTATTAGGACATGATAAAATTCTAAAACAAGCTTATATAGGATACTTTTGTAGGCCTGAATGGTTTGGATGATATTTTTGTTACATCAAGGGCCCTACTTGGAACACACATAAATAAGCTTTTACCAGGATGTATTATTCCCTCACTGTTCCTCAAAAGATACAATGATTTTTTTCTGTGCTTTTTGTTTGATGTGGGTTTTTCCCTTTTAATATCTTTACAGAACTTCAAATAGAAATAGGCCTATTCTTAAATTTACCTGATGGGAAACATAGAATTAATTAAAACTAAAATGGAGGAACAATCAATTGAAGGGAAATGGGGGCGAACTCATACCCTTACATACACACTTGAAACTCAGTGTTTTTGTTGGGAGAAAGCTGAGAGTTCTCAACCTGAACTTGAGAGAAAGGACTTGCTGTCCCTCCAGGTGTTCAGTTATACATCACACACTGAGGCAGGAAAATTGGATAGGTGATCTCTCTTAAAGCAACTGAGTCCAGGTGGTGAGGAAAATTTTCTTCTCTTGCTGGAACAAAGAATATCCTAATGGACAGTTTTTAAATATTTTCAGGAATTTCCATATACTCTAGATCACAGAAGCAAAAAAAAATAAACAGTCCAAAAAAGAACACAGCTCACTGTTATTGGTAAAGCTCCTAACACCTCACACCCTTCTGGATCTGAACCATCAAGGAAATCATTAAGATCTAGGTTAAAATAATCTCCCTAACCAACAAACACTATAAATAATGTTAAGGAGAGACAAAGGAGGTATAAAATGTTGTAAACTCTCAAACCAGGTAACTTAAGTGGGAGTGGTCTCTGAACAGCACCCACAGATACCTTGCAACTGCAAAAGACACCATATCCACCCTCAAAACCAGTTATGCATTTTTTCAGAAATCAACTAAACCCCCTAAAACCACACAAAACAAAAGAAACCCAATTGTCAATGTCATTCTGAGAACAGAAGAACAAGAGCAATAGCTGACAAAAACATGTATCTTGTAACAACATCTTAAGTTCCCTAGGAATTCTAAATAGACAACAAAACATTTACATAAAGTGTTATTCCAGTTGGTAGACTCCCGACAGCTTTTGGCTAAAGTGTACTCCTCTTTACCAAATAAAAAAGAAACCTAAATGCCAAGAAGATTCAAAACCAGGAAATGCGACAATTATTTCAGTTTCAGCTTCTGTAACCTGAATTCTCAGGGTTTCACTTTCCCCGAGAATTGGGAATATGAAGCTTTTCATACATGACTGCAAAAAATTAAATGTGCCTTTTCAACACATTCTGGGAGGGAGTGTTACACTCAAAATCCCATTATGCATAAAAGTGATGACACCATATATAATAAATTCTCAGCTTCAAATAAGTCTAGTTAATGTTTTGGTGTTAATATAGAAAGGTCTCAAAGATTAAGATTTTTACACATATATTTATGTATGGCCATACTAAAAAAGACCTTCCTAGCCTTTCCTTTCTACGTTATGCCCATGATCCTGGAACCCATCTGGATCTGAGAGTCAACAATTTCAGATTTCCCTGAGCAGAGAGGTGGGAGGTGTCAGAGATGCTCGTCAATCATAAAATGTTTTAGGATGGAAGAGACCTTCACAGGTCATCTAGTCCCACGCCCCTGCAGTGAGCAGTCCTCAGCTGTCACTGGGAGAGGTGTGATGTTGATGGTGCGGTCTCTTCCTTTTCAGTGTCAGGGTCCACTTGGATGTCTTTGCAAAAATTTCATACTTTGGCCTCCATTCTTCCCCCTGCTCCCAGGAAGGGGGTAAAAGCTGCCCTGCAGCCCCCAGTACCACCCTGGGGCCGTCTGTGGGGAGGGCGTGCCTGGGGCTGCCAGCCCCTTCCCCGGCTGCACTCCCAGATCTGGAGCTCAGACAGGCTGGGCAATGGGCACCTGGCCACGGGACACCTGGGAAACCCAGCTCAGCCCCGCTCAGGCCAAGGGCAGCCCCAACACCCCACACAGTCCCATACCTGCCCCCAGCAATGGCAATACCATATTTTCTGGGTTGCAGAATATGAACCTCCTGAAGTTCCACCTGTGTTCAGATGGAGTCATTTTGTTCATATTGCCTCTACCTACCTGTATAAGGCCACCGACCTTCCGGTTCTTGGGTGCAGGATATCAGGGAAGAGATTTCTGTTTTGCATTATAGAGATTCATTCAACTTCATGTGGCAGGAAACATATATAGTACTATCTTTTGTTCATTTTTTCATTTTCTCTGGATTATTTTGTGTTAGTGTTGAAAGACAGAAGGAAAGAAGACTGGGAAAAGAAACACATAAGCAGAATCCTGTCAAACTGCAGAGCACAGGAGAAATAAACACAGAATCACAGAATGTTAGGGGTTGGAAGGGACCTCTGGAGATCATCAAGCCTAACCTCTCTTCCAGAGCAGGACCACAGAATCTTGGGCAGGTCACACAGGAACACATCCAGATGAATCTTGAAAGTCTCCAGAGACAAAGACTCCACAATCTCTCTGCAGAGCCTGTTCCAGTGCTCTATAGACCTTACAGTAAAGAAGTTCCTCCTCATGTTGAGGTGGAACTTCCTGTCCTCTAGCTTGCATCCATTGCCCCTTATCCTGTCACAGCGCGGAAGTGAAAAGAGGCTGTCTCTTTCTTCTTGATGTCCAACCCTCGTATATTTATATATATTTTAATTAGATCCCCTCTCGGTCTTCTCCTCTCCAGACCAAAAAGCCCCATGTCTCTCAGCCTTTCTTCATAAGGCAGAACAAAGGTACCACAAAAAATCAATTTAACATGTTTTTGCTCTTTTAGTTTACATGTAGCTGCTTACTTTAACAGATTTATACTATAGCTGTTCTACAGTTATGTTTCATCTGCTAAGTAAAGAGATTGGCACCATTTGAAATTTGTGCTTAGAGACATATCTAGCTGGGGAGCTGTAATTCATATTTCACTGTCTGAACTAGTTTCAGTGCCTGCTTGCCAGACTTTAAGGTTGCTTCGGATTATTGGTCTCTCACTTTCACCCTAGCTCAGTGAGAGACTTAATCAGGATAAGTCTCATTGGCTTCAATAGGATTTACTGCTTAAATTAGACAGATGTTTAATACTCTAATCCAGCAAGATGTTTTAAAATTAGAGCACACCTGTCAAAATAGTATCCCTAATGGGAACAGTAATTAAGGATTTATTTAAACACTTAAATATATATTTAGTTTTAAATTCATTCTTTTAGTACTGTGCTGAATAGAAAGGAACATAAGCATATGCTTAAACTCACATGTTATGTATTTTGCTGCATGGATTTCATATTCTTCTAAATACTAAATTAACAAGATAGTAGAAAGATTTGCAAACTCTTTTATCCTTTTTTCCTGATAGTCTCATCAGAAGGTGTCTTATATATACACACACGTATACACAGAAGCTTTAGTTAAAGAGGAAAAAAAATCCCACATGCTTTATTAGTAATAGAAGAGGTATTTGATTAGCTTTTTGATATAGAAGAGCCCTTTATGTTGTTATGAAGGTGTTCATAAAATAGGTGAAAATGAAAACTCAGAAAGACTGTAAAGTGTTATTACCACAATGAACTTACTAGAACAGAGATGAAAGTCAGTTCAAAGTTAACAAAACTATGGTGAACTGCAGCACTACAGAAATGTCCATTTTTAATTAAAGGAACATATGGGGGAGAAAAATACTATTCACTCAGTATTTACCATGACCCAGATGATCAATGTTTTAAAATGTTTGCTCACTTGAAATGCCTTTATTTTAGAGTCAGTATATAGCGTCAAGGCTAACCAAAAGGTTTCTATGCATTCATACTTCCTTTTGCTTTTTTTTGCTAGTATAAATGCTCAACTCCTACTGGACACCAGACCAGAACATCACTGATGTCACTGCATGTAAGTTTAGGTTTCCAATAGGTTTATATATGATATTCTGTTAATTATCTTTTATTAGGCAAGATAGAAATATTCCAACATAAGGGTACAAAAGTATTCTTAGATATACTTTACATGCCTTTCTGAATAGTAGCTTGAGCAGTTTCCTAAAGTGGAGCTAATCTTCCAAACTGGACATAAGGCCCTAAAAATTTGCTTCACTAAATATAAGCTAGCAGTCACTGGAAGTATTCATATAATTATTTGGAATCTAATAAAAGAAGAGTTTGTTTACCTTTCTCAGAGATATTGCCACATATGAGATCAAGAAGTACAAACTAGCTAGTTTCAAAGTAAACAAAATACAAGGCTGGAAGCATCTCTGAGGCATTTTACTTACTCAGTAAGGGACTATTTTTTTCTTTCTCATTTATACCTTACCAAAAAAATGGCTGAAGCACAAGAAGGAAGACAAGCATTCTTTTAAAATAATATGTATTTCAGTTCTAGTTGAAAAGGAAAGCTGAATCCTGCCAGGTAAAGACCAAATTTACTGGTGCTTATTCATGTCAATGAATACTGATAGATATAATTCTTAGCCCACTTGTAATTTATGCATCAACCAGTAGACAGTTGCCAATTTAGACTGTAAATATTAAGTATATATAGAGTATAAAATATATACTAAGTATAAATATTAGGTATATGTATATTTTCAAGTCATTGCAGAAGTATTTATATTTTGACACTTAAGTAATATAGTGCTTGAATCACAAACACATTTGCAACTCAATTCTGCCAAAACCCAAGTACACAGTAGCAGGGCCAAAGCCATGATAACTGAAATGCTGTTTTCTGCAGTTATCCATACTATCTGCAGAAGGATTGTTGCAATCAGTCATCTCATCTACAACTGAGATGCTTCTGAAAAGCTATGTCTGAATTATTCTGGAAAGTTCAGAACAGAGATGTCATTGGCATAAGCTTATTTGGAAGGTGATTACCATTTTCTTTGCCACTGGGTTAGTGCAATTTTCTCTTATTTTCTTGCTTCCCCATTTAATTTTCTGGCAAATATCACAATAGCTCCATCAACAATAAATTTCTGAATTTTCAAGAGCAGAGCTACAAAATCAGATGTTTTTCTGAACCAATTTCTCAGCATATTTTTGAGGTCTGGTTATGTCATCTCTAGGTTTGTTTTAAAACAACATCAAAGTTTCTTGTAATTTGAGCACTTTACATTGTCTTCTTGCAATTGTATTTGTAATAACGTACCTTCTATTCATGAAAAAGAAAGTGAAACAAACCTCTTCAAAATTTTATCCTTGATTTCTGTGTTGTCTGAGTAAAGGTTTAAGCTTCATATTTTTTTGGAGAACTTTTGATTCTTCAGAAGGAAGAAAATCAGCAGATTTTTTTCCAGTTGTGTGGATAGGAGAAAGAACTAAGTGGAAAATGCAGCTAGCAAGTAGGCATGTGAAGGTATTTGCATGAGCTGGAAATATTCCTTTGCAGCAAAGCAGACTAATAGTACCCTGGGCTGCATTAGGCGAAGCATTGCCAGCAGATGTAAGGAGGTGATCATTTCCCCTCTATTCAACACCGGTGAGACCCCTTCTGGAGTGCTGGGTCCAGTTCTGGGGTCCTCACTACAAGAGACACAGGGACACATTGCGTAGAGTCCAGTGAAGGGCCACAAAGGTGATTAAGGAAGTACGGCCATCTCTTCCAAGAGGAAGGGCTGAGAGATCTGTGACTGTTCAACCTAGAGAAGAGAAGGTTCAGGAGGATATGATTAATACCTGAAAGAGGAGCAGCCAGGCTCGGTGCTCAGTGGCAGGACAAGAGGCAGTGGGCAGAAACTGAAAGAAAGACAGAAGGCTCTACCTGAACATAGGGAAGCACTTTCTTTGCTTTGAGGGTGACCAAGCATTCACACAAGTTGCCCAGAGATTGTGGAGTCTCCCCCCTTGAACATATTCAAAAGCCATCTGGATGTTGTCTTGTGCACAGTATACTGCTCTATGCGGCCCTGACTGAGCAAGGGGGTCATATAAGATGACCTCCAGAGGTCTCTTCCAACCTCAACCATTCTGTAATTCTGTAAATGGGCTTTTTACTATATTCTAGATAACGCTCAATCATTTACCGGTGTATGATTTTCACCCTATCTGTTGTTCTCTGCTGTTCTGACTCGAGTCCGGGCAGACATTTATTTTTAACCTTAGCAGATATTTAATTTTCACCCTTAACTTAGTCAAACAAACTATTGCTTATCAAATAAGAGCATGGGGGAAGAGGAAACGAAGGGAGAAGTCTTCTAAAATTATTTCTGCTCCACAGAGCCAGAAAATGCTACACCCTCGTTTGAATGGGACTGTGATAGTGAGCCTGTGTGTGGTACATGACTTGTCTTTCCTAATCAGTATTTCTCAGTTTGACACTAATGTATCCTAACAAGGACAGCCAGAAGATGTGTAAAAATAAAGGGAGATTTGGCAATGGGCTACACTTGTCAATAAAATCTTATAAGTGACTCAAGGTTACTGTGTCAAGTAACACACTTCAGCTAGTGTAGAACTACAAACTGACATGGTGAAGATGACTTTTTCAGAGCCAATTTCTTGCCTGCTTTTAAAGACAGACTCCAGACATCTTTCACATGTTTGGGGTTTTTTTTTAATACAAATGTTAAAGTATCACATTTCCATCATCTATATAATTTCTGCCAGTGGACACAGTAAATTTAAGGATTTGGAGAAATTATGCTTCATTCAAAGCTAACATAAGTATCTTTTGTGCCACATAGTTATGATCTCAAATTGTATAACTACTCCACAATTATTAAAAAGAAACAAATTAAGGAAACATTAAAAATATAGAAAAAGGAAAATGAATGCTGGGACAAAATAACAATGTTCTCACATTTTAGTCTGAAGACATGGGAAAGATACAAGTAAAGAGTTGAGATTTCAGTAGCATATTACTTTTAATTAGACAAGAACAGAAGCTCCAGATGGAATTTGTCTGAAGTTGTTCACATGACAGTCTTGGGATAATATTTAAGATCAAAAAGAAACTGCTTAGCTGAAATAAGCTACAGGTATTCGAAAGAGGAATTGAATATGAAAACTATATCACAGAATAACACAAGCAACTTGTGTATAAATTGAGTATAGCATGTCTGCCTTAGTATATGGGCTAAACATCATGTGAAAGTCAAAACTATTTAGAAGGATACTGACTCATTAAAACAACGTCATTAAAAGTAATTTCTCATAGTTCTTCTGGTCACTATAGCATATAGAAAGTTGAGACCTAGGCAAACGCTTAATTTCAGGGCAAAGGATTTAGCACAAACTATTAATATGCTATTTCTTAACAATAAATAGAAGTTCTTTTATTGTACACCTGATCAATTAGAAAGACAAAAGGGAAAAAAATCATCAAATAAATTACTCACTAGAAATTAGTCACCAAGTTCTAGAAGTAGAGAACCTATATGTTTATGTTTATGGTTAGTCTGTAAGTGCATTGAAATTTTGGAAGTATCTCTGGAAACTCTTCAAATTAAAAGAAGAGTTTATGTATTTTACAAATTAATGGGGATATTTAAGCCAAATAGCTGGAGACACTTGGCTTAGGGTTATTTATATATGTGTGTGTTTCCCTAATAACATGCTCTTCATTCTATTATTTTTCTTTCTGCAAATTACCATTGGCTAAATAATCCTGTTAAAAAATGGAGAGGGAGAGCAAGTTTCAATGACGTTTAAATATGCCATTTGGAAAACAGATCTAGTCTGTGAGTAGCATTTGCACTAAATTTCAGACAATATAATAAGTATTCTAGAATGATCTCAAACTCAGCCTAGAGAGGAAAACTTCACTGTTAAACTGCTATACAAATACACATTTTCATTTAATCATCCTCGTACTGCAGATTAAAAGTCATAAAAGTTCATTAGTAGCCACTAAACTCTTAGACTGTGCCAAATTGTTGCTGTGTGACCTCTGTGGTGTGACTGCTGATAAGGACTTTTAAGTGAGAGCAAACAGAAAAACTGTGTAGTCATATATATGTACACATATGCACATATATATTTACATACAGACAGATGTGTACGTGTGCATGTATATATATACACGCACATATTCAGACTCAGTTTCTCAGGTCTTTCTTCCTGTTCAACTACTACTAAGCTGAGGGAAAAAAAGCAGACTTTATGGCAGGTTACACAATCAGCACTACCTGTCTGCTGGAGAGAGCACACAGTAGGACCTACAACTAAATAAGACAGGAATCAACAGATTTTCAAATCAAAGAAATTAAAATAATAGCTTACATAAGTAAAACATTAAGTGTAAGCCAATTTCAAAATTATTTTATTGGAAGAGTTCACAATAAAACTATGAAAACTAGAAATTTTGATTGACAATGCAGTCCTGTCAAGATGAACTATGAATTAATATTTTCCTTTCTCTCTTGGAGAACTCATTTTCTTCCAGTAGACCATTAGTAGTAAACCATCCACATCCATACATGATAGAACACTTAACTGCTGTTATGCATCTCTCTAAGGAGAAAATAATTTGATGTTCCTGAATTCAAACTGTACATAATATTTTTTTCTTAATGTTTTTCTCTAATTATATTTTATCAGAATATTTCACTACAGCATTTCACAGAGTTCTAATGAACATATACAGATTTTTTTAAAAAACAAATCATTATCTTTTTTCCTTGGAGACCAGGGCTTCAAGCTTTTCTTGCTATTAACATGAACTTCATTTGAGAAAAGTCTGCTTGAAACGTGAAGCTTGCTCATCTCAAAAAAAAAAAAAAAAACCCCAAACACATATATATGTAGAAACATTTCTGTATAATTGAGTTTGCACTGAATTTGGAGATGATTGACTGAAAATATTGTTTTTCCTTGATGTCTATGAAGATGAAGTAATTTTCAGAAAGAATGCTAGTTGGAAAATAGAATATTTATGCTATGAGAGTTTAAAAAATACAATAAAATCCTTGTAGATTCTCCTGCCGTTCCTGTCATCTTAATTAACGGTCCCACCAGAAAGTCGTAATGGTCACTGAGTACAGACACTTGGCATGTGTATAAGTGTATATATACATGAAATACTTCTTCAGAATGGTAGTATTTTTGGAAATGCTTAAAGCATTAAGCTTTAGCTATTAAGCATTTAGCATTAAGCTGCCTATCAGGAACCTCCTGTTTGGAAATTAAGGATTCTGGCCATGTCTGAGTATGTGTTCAGAGTTGCTTCTCACAACAGCAGCACTGGCTTATATGCCTGCCTCCTCCCCAGCAGGACCCTTTTCTGCTCCTGCTTTGAGGTACCTTGAAGAAGTAACTTATTTTTCTGACATATGAAAAAAAATGCATAGAAACATACCCAGAAATTGCATACAGAATCACAGAATCACACAATCACAGAATCACAGAATGTTAGGGGTTGGAAGAGACCTCAAAAGATCATCTAGTCCAGCCTCCCTGCCAGAGCAGGATCACCTAGAGCAGGGTCACACAGGAATGTGTCCAGGCAGGTTTTGAATGTCTCCAAAGAAGGAGACTCCACAACCTCCCTGGGCAGCCTGTGCCAGTGCTCTGTCACCCTCACAGTGAAAAAGTTTTTCTAATACTTTTGTGAAACCTCCTGTGTTCCAGCTTGTACCCATTGCCCCTTGTCCTGTCGTTGGACATCACTGAAAAGAGCCTGGCTCTGTCCCCCTGACACTCACCCTTGACATATTTATAAATTATTTATGAGATCACCCCTCAGCCGCCTCTTCTCCAAGCTAAAGAGACCCAGCTCCTTCAGCCTTTCCTCATAAGGGAGATGTTCCACTCCCTTCACCATCTTTGTGGCTCTGCACTGGACTCTCTCAAGCAGTTCCCTGTCTCTCTTGAGCTGAGGGGCCCAGAACTGGACACAATATTCCAGATGTGGCTTCACCAGGGCAGAGTAGAGGGGCAGGATACCCAACAGTACACAGAAATACTGTTTCATGCTCAATTTTTAGTTCATTTTATCAGAATGCTTTTGCAGTTGGAAAGAGATTTGAAATTCATTTACTTGGTTAATTAACGGAATCAAGTCACTGCAATTATTCAATGTTATTTCCTCAGTACAACAGTTTGAATTGCGATATAAGCTACTACTTATTCATACAAAAGAAAATGGAGAGTTATCATGTTTTAACCCCAGACAGTAACTATGCATCTCCCAGCTGTTCACTTACTCTCCCCAAGTGGGATGAGGAGAAAATCAGAAGAGCAAAAGGGAGAAAACTCATGGGCTGAGATAAAGACAGCTTCCCATGGGCAGGCAGGTGTTCAGTCACCTCCAGGAGAGCAGGGCTCCATCACACATACAAGTGACTAGGAAAGGCAAACACCATCACTCCAAACATGTCCCTTTCCCTTTCTTTTTCTTCCCCCAGGTTTATATACAGAGCATGATGTCATATGGTCTGGGACGTCCCTTTGTTCAGTTGGGGTCAGTTGTCCCAGCTGAGTCTCCTCCCAGCTTCTTGTGCACCTCCAGCTGCCTCACTGGTGGTGTGGGGTGAGAAGCAGAAAAGGGCTTGATTCGGTGTAAGAACTGCTCAGCAGTAATTAAAAAATCCTTGTGGTATCAACACTGTTTCCAACACAAATCCCAAATATAGTCCCATGCTAGCTACTGTGAAGAAAATTCACTCTATCCAAGCTGAAATAAACGCAAGAGAGTCCAATGCCAAATAGGGTTACTATGCAAAGCATTAAAAATATACATCGTTTAGGTTTCTTTTTCAGATTATGTTAGAAAGATAGCCTGTATGTCATATGCAGATGACAAAGTCCTAGGATGTTAGAAAGATCATTAATTATGGAACAGCACTATAATAAAGAGAATTTAAAATAATTTTTTGTGTATTAACAGACATGAAAAAATATTAGCAATATTTTCTTAAGCATAAATAGAAGTACATAAGCAAAACAAAAAGGTGCCTGGGAAAAAATGAAGACCAATTATTATTGTTACAGTTATGACTCATTATATTAGCACTACTTGATTAGTGTGAAAAAGAACTGGTATGATTTCACCTCCTCAAACTCTCCATTTAATAAATACTAACTTTGTAACCAGCTTGGATCAGCATTTACTATCACACCGTAATGAGTGAATTTTACAACACTGAAGTGTTGGTTCAGTCAGCCTTGTTTCAGCAAAGAACATACATTTACATGTAATAAATACAGATGATTATCCTGAACTACCAGTCAATGTTTGATTTGCTTGCAGGTTCAGAGACTAGTATTAACCATTGCATGCTGATGTATGCCTCAATATCTCAGGGTCATACAGCTGATTCAACCACCTATCAAAATACCTTGATATTCAGTTTCACTTGTCTCATTCTGAAAGCTTCCTAAGGCAGCAGTAGCATGTGGCTGTGCCTGTTACAACAATATTTTAGTAAGTGAGAGAGAGGGGTCAGTCAATTCAACTGAAACACAGCAGTGATAATGGTTATATCCTCCTCATAAACTCAGACAGGAGCACTCTTCTTCACACCTAAGCCCAACAAATATAATTTTGTCCTTAGTTATGAAGTTCCACAGGCTCTGTATTTACTTGATTGTAGACCTGATCTCAGGCTGGTCGGGGATGTCCTTGGCCTGAGCAGGGCTGATCTGGATTTCCCAGGCACCCCGTGGCCACGTGCCCATTGCCCAGCCTGTCTGAGCTCCAGATCTGGGAGTGCTGCCAGGGAAGGGGCTGGCAGCTCCAGACACACCCTCCCCACAGACGGCCCCAGGGTGGTACTGGGGGCTGTGGGGCAGCTTTTACCTCATATCTGGGAATAAGGGGAAGGGAGCAGGTGGAGATGGAAAAATGTGTCAAAAGAAAGCCAAGCATACCCAAGGACTGAGGAGGAAGCAGACCAGAAAGTTCATGCTCATGGTGTTAAAGACACCAATGAGTGGCTGTGACAGCCCCCACCTCTTTTTTGGGGAAAGCTCAAAACACTTGACCATTAGACCCAGAGGGTTATGTAAGGCAAAAAAAAAAGAAAGTGTTGTATCTTATTTAACAGTTTTAATGGCATTGTTGAGCATGGTGCTAACAATGTCAACGTCATGGGTTCGATTCCCATTCGATCCCATGTGTTGCCTGTTCTAGTCGAGAGGTGGTGTCCCTGGTGACAGGGAGGCTGGATTAAAATGATCTCTAAGGTCCCCTCCACCTTAGGTCATTCTGTGATTCTATGATTATTATTAATGAGGCTTTTCTGTGCTAATTTGGACCATGTGTTGCCAGACTAGTAGTTACAATTACTGTGATTAGGTCTCTTTTTTGTCAGATTAACAATAAATTCTTGTCTTTTCCTCTCTTGCGTACAGTATATTCTTTCTTATCTATAATAATAACTTGTAACTATGTATGTCTTGGCTTGTTTTATTGAACTATAGTTTAAATGTAGTTCAGATGAACTGCGTGTCCTTTTGTGTTCAGTTTTGCACACAGACCTCAGAAGAGCTTGAAATCCAAAGCTGCAATCTTATTAGATACAATAGGCAAGAGACAGGGTAAGATATTAAGAAAACAAACAGCTGTGTTGTATTGAGCTAACTGAGGAAAAAAAAGATATTAAATGAATGGCTTTATAGAAAAAAAATGCAATAATAGAACTAAATGTTCTAAATCCTTACCTAGAGCTATGCTTGTGTTGTCACCTCCAGTCTGAAAGCAGTGAGGAATTATAAATTTATTCAGAGTCCTTTTGCTTTAACATGGTAGGGTCAACATGTCACTTGCAGAGAACCTAATACAGAATAATAGAATTTTAGGGGTTGAAAGGGACCTCTAGAGATCATCTAGTCCAACCCCCCTGCCAGAGCAGGATCCCCTAGGCCAGCCACACAGGAACGCATCCAGGCGGGTTTTGAAAGTCTCCAGAGAAGGAGACTCCAAAACCTCTCTGGGCAGCCTGTGCCAGAGCTCCGTCACCCTCACAGTAAAGAAGTTTCTTTTCATGTTGAGGTGGAACTTTTTACATTCTAACTTAAACCCATTATTTCTTGTTCTATTTTTGGGCACCACCAGAAAGAGATTGGCTCCTTCCTCTTGACACCCATCCCTCAGATATTTATATACGTTAATAAGATCCCCTCTCAGCTATCTCCTTTCAAGGCTAAACAGACCCAGGTCTCTCACTTTCTGTTGATAGGAGAGATGATCAAGTCCCTTAATTATCCTTGTAGCTCTCCCTTGGACTCTCTCCAGTAGATCCCTGTCTCTCTTGAACTGGGGAGCCCAAAACTGGACACAGTATTCCAGGTGTGGTCTCACCAGGGCAGAGTAGAAGGGGAGGAGAACCTCCCTAGACCTGCTGGACACACTTTTCTTAATGCAGCCCAGAATCCCATTGGCCTTCTTGGCCACAAGGGCACATTGCTGTCCCATGGACAACTTACTGTCCACTAGGACTCCAAGGTCTTTCTCCATGGGGCTGCTTTCCAGCAGGAAGGACATCCCCTAATCTGTCCTGGTGCCTGGTGTTATTCCTCCCCAGATGCGGGACTCTACACTTGTCCTTATTGAATTTCATGAGGTTCACCTTCACCCAGCTTTCTGGCCTGTCCAGATCTCGCTGGATGGCAGCACAGCCTTCCTGTGTGTCAGCCACCTCTCCTAGTTTCGTCCAATCATCTATCCCATATTTCTTGAGTTTACCTCTGAGGATGTTATGGAGGACAGTATTGAAAGGCTTACTGAACATCCACTGCTCTCTCTTCATCAACCCATTTGGTCATGCCTTCATAGAAGGATATTGAATTGGTCAGGAAAAATTTCACCTTGGTAAATCCATGCTGCCTATTCCTAATAACCTTCTTTTCTTCTAGTTACTTAAAGATGGCCATCAGAATGAGCTGCTCCATCATCTTCTCCAGGATGATGCAATTTTGTTTTGATTTTATTCCTGCAACTCCTTTTTTGATGTTACTCCTGTAACTTGTAATCCTTACTAAATCTAAGACATTATTAACTGGCTTTTTCAAATATGGAGGCCAGTTTAAAAGTCTATGCTTCATCATCATAACTAGCTTTTCATAAATGACCATTAGTCAGCTAGGAAAAACTCAAATTATGTTCTCTGCAATAGCAAAAGAGAAAGACTATGTTTAGTATGAAATTTTGTGGTAGAGAAGCAGAAGGCCTCTATTAAGACTTGCAAAGCCATGTCCCCCTACGAGGCAGTCAGCTGGATCTAAATTGACTTGGGTGGGACTATATCAGCACACACCAGAAGTTCGATCATCTGCTTAGAGCATAGAACAGACCTCTCCACTCTGCACATTTAGGTGTTCTTTTGGCAGCTGAAATCACAAACGAGGTTGGAGGAAAGCCTTGCCTTGAGACAGGCTGAGAACAAACACCTGGGACACAGGATTCACAGCACTCTAGCTTTAAATGTACCCAGTGTAAGGAGGAATATGCAGCTTAAATGCCAAGCATGTTGGGAAGAGGCTGTTTTAGTTCCAACACAAACTATTCTAAGCAGCACAGTCTCTTCAGAGGCTTTCCTGCTCAGAGGTGGTATCACAGGATGGCATGAAGCTATTAACCGCTGCAACGTGAGTGAGTGCAAAGAACTTGGTATTCTCCAGAGTTCCTGCAGCAGCTGTGCTGAGGTGAGAAGACAAGGAATTCTTGTCAATAACCTTAAAGCCAGTGGGTTGAGACAGAAGTGGAAATAGCCAATCATGCTCTCAACTAAACTCACTGAGAGCAGCTGGGACACTCCTACTCTGTACCTAGAGTGCTCTTATGCATACAAAGAGGGATGGATCTAATGACTGTGGCATCTCATCGTCCTCTCTCCACAAACACAGAAGATCCCACATGAGGTGAACAGACCCTGACATGGGCAAATATTGGATCACAGAAGAGGAGGTTATTTTCTGACTGAGAAAAAAAAACACAAACAAACCCAAACCAAACCACACTAACCCAAAACGTCATTCTTAATGAACAACTCTCTCTCCAACAGCTTGCAATCCAGTTTTTCCTTCTGCCTTCCTCCTCCATTATTTACATAGCAGAGTATGCATGTAACAAATCATTTTGTATCTCTAGCTAATATTTTGTATACACTGCATTTCTACTTAAGTCTTCGGGAATATCATTAGGCTATTAACTAACTAAGCAGTCAAAACATTTCTTCTTCTATTCAGCCCCCATGCTGCTGCACAAGTGTTTACAAAAAGTAAATAACATTTTAGGGAACATTAAAAAAAAAACTAAATGGTTTTAAACTAGCTTATTATGTTAACGCATGCATACTAGTAAGTTTATTTTAGTTTAGCAGATATAGCACACCTAGCTCAAAATATATGTACATAAAAACTTAAGCAAAGAACTGCATGCTGAGAGAAAGACCTATTTGTATAGCCATCAATGGATATACAGCACCAAGTGTGGGGCATACAACACTTCATCTTCTGCAAACACTTTTCTTCCTGTCAATGCAAGAGGAATCTCAGAGAGATCACAGTATAAGGAATGGACTACACCTGTATAAGGACAGACTTACTGAAGTTAAGTGCAAGATGTAAGAGAAAACACGTATGGCAAATAAATATTAATAGTGAACAGGGTTCATTATACTTTCCATGACTGTGGAGTAACGCATAACAGAAAGAAAGTGTACTTTCAGACTCTTTAAATGTGGACTGATTTTGGTTCCCTTAGAAAAATGAAACTTTGATAAAATTAGTACTAGTTGTTAAATTCATTGAAGTAATTTACTTCCCTTCACTCTCAGTGGGTTCCACAGCATATCGAACATAGACTTTCTAATTTTGGTTTTAATTGTAGGTGGTAAAATTTGTGATGGCAATTTAACAATGCTAGGGACTGACTTAACTCAATTCACTTATGTCATGTTGGGACTTATAACAACCTATCTGGGATTTTGAGTATTCCTATTTTCATTCTCATGCAACACTGGAAACCTTAGCACAGATGGTTCATCTTTATAATACTGTAATTGAATGTGTATTATCTCAGACGTTTTGGCAGTTCTAGATGGTCTGAGGAGGTTGGCTGGCACAAGAAGTCAAGCTGTTTCAATATTGTGATGAAAAGGAAGAAATTATGATGTTTATTTCTGAAATATTTTGTAGCTAGAGATGAATCTGTCTTAATTCATGTACAAGCACAAGTTTTTTTCACTGAAGAAATTGTTAAAAAAATCCAAACAACACAAGTGATGCATGCATATTTGTCTGTATCCAATAAGCTGAAAACCTATGCTTTGGGAAAATATTATCTTTTCATACTATGACAGGGTAACATGTAGCAGAACATAAAAATACACAAGAAAAGCTGTGCCTAGAGGATGTAAGTAGTCCATTCCCATTCAGACCTAATAGAACCTTAACTTACAGTGCTATTATGTTAAGCTTAACCAAAATAACCTATGAAATCCAGGTATATGGTGTATCTTCAGTTACAAGCCAAAATTTCTTTTAAGGACAATTATCATTCCTTGCAGTTCTAAATGCCACTTGTGTAGACATGCAGTGGCATAAAGGTAATAAGGAGAAGAGACTGTAACCATCATTGAAAGTTTCTGTTGTATCCTAATACATTCCTGATTAGCATTTGCTAGCACCCACCCATGGGACTCACAATCTCTTATTAACAGACTCCCAGTAAGAGGCAAATAAACAGTGATCAGTTTGGCTATAAAGACAACACAGGACAGAAATTAATTTTAATGAGAGCTGGAACTAATTTTTAGAGAGTATTGTGTATTACTAATTACACTGGATTTTTATTAAACACCCTTAGGTACAAGGAGGCAGCAACTTTTATTAGCTTCTTAGCAGTATTACCTACTGCAATGTTTTCAGGATATTGGGAGATGTTTACAGTTAATTTTGCTTCTAGAAAATCACAGCCTGATTTGAACTCTCTTGAAGTGACAGGAGTGAGGGTTAACCAGTGAAAGTGTACCAATAACCAAAGGTTTACAAACTGGCCATTTTTTTAAAATAGGAAGCTGTTATTTTACTGTTGTAAAGAGTTAGGGTTTCTAAGATAAATGTATTACACTGTCATTCTGTAAGCTGGTCTATCAAGAGCCACGTCAAAGGAAATCAATCTAAAAATAAATCAAACCTATTTCAATAGAAATGGTAAGTCAAATTAAATCATTTAACCCCTTTATTATGGTCTTCTAAGATCACAGTAGTAGCCTGTTTTATACTAGGGGCTTAATCCATACTATTAGAGAAAAATCAAAATAACTCTCAGCTAGCTCACACAGTCATTGCTGAAGAACTGCAATGCAGCACAGTTCAACCCAGCCAAAATTAATTGTCAATAGAAGGGGTGTGAGAGACTCTTTATCTACTCCATCACCGTGCCCATACCCTTAGACAATCTATATATAGTATTGCAGTCTTAAGGTTCTTCCATTAAAATTTAAATTCAGTAAATATTTACAAAGCCTGGCAGCCTACTATCACATGCTCTCACAGTCCACTCAGCTAAGAGGGCACATCTCTCTAAGGCTAAAAAAAATCCAAGTAGCACTCGTTACTTCTAATGATGCACACACTCTCTTGTCCAGCACGCTGCTGTGATCTGCCTATTTACTCAGCTAAACGACTGAAGTAAAAGAGAAATTCAAACACAACCTGTCCACCGGATACATTTTTGAAGTAAAAGTCACGGAGCTCTTACAACCACAAGTGTGGTAAGAATTGGAAGACATGCAACAGGGTCACGAGTTAATCAGGCCACAAACGGTTGAAGGCCCTAAGGAAGGGCCTGTGCAAAGAGAGAGGAAGAAAGAACAAGCAATATGCTTGTCTTTTTCACAATTGAAGTTTGACAGAGAAAAACTTACATAGTTGAATAAATATCCAATTACATAAATTACATAAATATCCAATTACATGAATTAAGCTTAATCCATCTCTAAGGCTGCTCTAAAAACCAAATCCATGAAACGACAAGATGCAGGGAATAAAACATTTGAAAATTCACCTCAGGCAGGGCTTTGCAGCACACCTAGATGCTACATAATTGTCAGTAAAATTAGTGAAATAGAAACCGAGAGGAAGGAAATGAACTGTGTACAGGAAAAATAAAAAGTTTCAGTGACAGTTTTGCATTCAGTATTACAAGAATAGGCCCACATTATGCACAACAGAATCCTAAAGGAATATATGGAAGAAACGCAAACAAAAACCAAAATAAACCAGCAAACAAAAAGCCCCACCAAAACACAACCTGTCCACAACTCCACACAGAACAGCTTGGTTTAGTACAATTCATCAGTTATACCTTTCAGTGGCTTCACCATTAATCAAGGCTGAAGAATAGAAAAGGTGATAACACAGGGTTTACACTCCTCTGCTTCTTTTCTGAAACCTGTTTTTAATAAATCACACTGCAGGCCTATCAGTTTCCATCAGCATATCAAGGTAAGGCAGGATCAAGACTTCACTGAGAATTTGAGACAGCTGCCGTCAATGTGCACACTCCAGAAGACCGTAACAGCTAAACAGGAAAGACAGACACTGTATGAAAGACTTCTATTCCCACTCAAAATTAGGAATGGATTGACCAGATATATCTAGAAAGTTGTGAAGAATAAGAGCAAACCTTTCTTAATCACTAACTGAGGCTGCCAGTGAGAAGTAATGGATCAGGAAGTATACACACCCTCCAAAAATAATCCTTTACAAAGACATCTGTCCACCCCCCAAATACCACAGTACAAAAAAATGAGGTTTCCTATGGTAACCATCTAATATTTCACTCTTATCCTCCTCAGCATGATAGCTATGTCTATATAACTCGCTTTTCATTGTTTAAAACAAACCAAACAAAATAACGCCACTATTTTCTGCCAGTAAATGACTTTTTTGGTTCATTTAAACCTCTCCTACTCACTTTTATTTTTATTTCTTTCACTAACCTTCTCATGCATCTTTTGCCTAACAACACTATTTTATTAAAGTCTTTCTTGTAATTCCCTCATTCTTCCCACTCCTTTTCAGAATAAAATACGATTAAAAATTATTAAACTCATAATTCTTGCCCCCAGTGCTGATTTCTTATTGATTTATTACATCAGCTCCTTCTCTCCAATCCTCCACTTTCTCTTTTCTGGCTCTTGACTTTTTGCATCTGTAATTCTGTTTCCACATCACTTCAGCCTGCTCAGGGTTTTTAGATACTCCCAAAACAAAAGCTGCAGTAGCCGCACAGCAAAGATTGTCATTTAACAAACAGCTTTGCCTGTTACAGTCCCTCTACCAACAACTCCTTTTCTTAGAAACAAGAGAGAAATTTGTAACAACACCTAAACACACTTACCTCTGAGAAAGAATGAAGTTGTAAGAATCAGCCATTTGCAAAACAGTGACATCTCACATACCCTTGTTTAATCGCTTTTATAGTGCTGCCCTTAAAAAGGCATAGCAAGCAAAAAAAAATCCTAAAAGAGGTTAATTCTGCAGTTACAGATAGTTAAAGATGTTCTCAAAAAAGATGTTTTGGGAAATACTGCTACTAAATTTACGTTTTCTTTGTTGTCTGTTGTGTTACTTAAGTATTTCTAAGGAAATCTGGGTGATCTGACATAGGGAAAAAATTGTCTCTTTTTTTTGAAAAATAAGTTAATTCATAGTTACTCTTTCACATATAAGTAACTGTTAGCACTTCAGAGCAATATGTCTCAACAGATAGCAAAATCCGTCAAGACAACATAGGTTTTTGAGGCTAAGCATAGACACTCATTTTCTCGTAATTTGATAATTCAGAATTCTTTGGGATAACATTAACATGATTATTGATAATAGGTCCACTTTGTCTAGTTTGCCACTCGAATGTCATACAGAGAATGCACCCTCTGCTCAGGGTTTGGCTATTGCCCTCATACTCAGATAGTGGTAACAACTCAAGTACTAAATGTGTGGTCAGTAATACTTGTTTTACAAGAACTGAATGCACCAATACATTAAAATACAAGCATAATAACACTCGATGAAGCAGCAGCAAAAAGATTTCTCTGCCACAAGACCCAGCAAACCCCACTTTTAATTCAAGGTTTAAATCTTGCAAACAGTTTATGCTTGTTCTTATATTTATTGCTAGCAGTCTCACTGAAATCAGTAAGTTAAATGAGTCTATAAATCTCTAGCACAAAATAGACAAGGAGAGGAAAAGAAACATTACTCTCTCCTGCCAATTGTTTTGCTCAATCCAAGCAACTGGCATCAAAAATGGAAATTAGATCCTCTGACCCCTAATCCAGTGCTTCAGTCTTCTTCTCTGTCAGCCTTCTGCTCTCTCACTGAAGACAAATTTCGAACTAAAAGGAGATTGTCTCCCAAGGATTTCACACAAAATACAACAAAATCAACCTACAAAGAGTATGATTACTCTACGTGTAGCGCTATACTTTTCTCAGCTAAGAAAAATGCTTAACCTGAATCATCTGAATGATAAACACCTTTATTGTTTTAAAATCTTGGCAATGGGCATTTACTCAATTCCCATGTCTGAAACCTTTTCTTTTTTTCTTCGAAACCTTTAACCAAAGTCTGAGACTATATAAAGTTATTATCTCTCTGTGAATTTTCTCTCTGACTTATCAGGCCCTGGCAGCCCTGACTGTTCCTGTCCACCCATGGAGCTGCCCTTACTCTGTGCATGACCCAGTACCCCACATCAGCCTTCTGGGGCTGTCATCCCTTGCCCCAGCAGCACCTTACATGGCCCTGTCCCCATCTCAGCTATACCCGCAGACCAAGTTGATCCTGACTTCCTGGCTTGACTTTGGTCCTGCATCACCCCTATGGACTCACCGGGGCTAGGGTTGCAGCAGCTGCCGCCCTGGCTGCCCAGCCCCACCAGGCTGGGGATGGTGGGAGAGAACCTGGCTGCCCAGCCCTCCCAGATCCCACGTGTGTGCTCCAGTGTCCCAGCATCAGGGAGCTGCCAGCCTCAGTGGCACTTTGACACTGGCTATCTTTCAACAGCATCAGAGAAACTGAATAGCAACTTTTAGCTGTTTTGGTGGTTTTGGTGGTGTTCTTTTACTCAGTCCTTTTAGCAGTAAATTCATCAGTAATCAACAGAGTGGCTTCAATTACATTACTGCTTCCCTCTGGAGTCCATATCCAGCCCATAGAGTGGCATCTCCAGAAATCCGGGACTGATGATGCTGTAGTCAAACTCACAGAAGATAATCAAACAATTTCCTTGGCCACTTACGCAGTACGCTCAGGTCTCCCTCCTTCGGCATAAAACAAATGCGTGGATGGCTACAGGGTGTTTTAGCTTAAGGAGTTTATGTTGCCTTGGTGAAGAATACAAGTGACAGAGTACACAGCAATGATATTGTAGGTGTGTATTGTATCACTAGATTATGCAAGTAGTGTCTTCTTTTTTTTTTTCCTTTACTCACAGAAGAAAAATCATATTTTACAGAGTAAATGCCTTCATTTTTTTGAAAGACACTACTTTCTATTGAGTATATATTTACAGAGAGAAGGATATAGCAAAACACTGAAGCTGGACACGTCATGAATACCAAGAAAAGAACCATAACTCCAGTGCAACAACTAATGCTTGCAACGCATTAGAGAATGGTCTCATTACAAAACTTGTCTACAGCGAAAAGCTTTGCGTTGAAAACCTCTAATATACATCATTTTTATTCTGCCCTACTTATCTCACAGTAGTTTGAACTTCATTGCAAGCACTCCATGAATTAGACTTGCAGTATTCTATGTGCAAGGAGTCATTACATTCTCCACATTCTTTTACTTTTAAAGTTATCCGTAGTTCATAAATCCATCTGAAATCAGTTCTTTAAAAATCATAATGTTTATTTTTTATTGCTTTGGAAAGTGACATAGCAGTATATAGCACCTTCATATTCTTTGTCATTAAAGATGTTTTAGTCCTTTGGATACACAGAAATGATTATTTTTTTCCCCTTCTCTGTGATAAAAATAAGTGCCAAAATAAAATTTGTTCATCATGTCACGGACTAAGACAATGAAACTCCTTTTAAAATTTGAAAATAGCAAAATATAATTTCCCCCTCACTAGTTTATTCTTAAAAGATGGCATTTGCTTAGTAGAAAAAGCTTTTCTTTGTTCACTTTATCACCAGAGTGCCTGAATGAATTCTAGAAATTCACTGCCTGACCTGATCACTCTGTTGCCAGATGTGGTTCCTTCTACTTTTTCAGTAGCATCGTTGACAACACGTCAACAACATTGGTACCAACTGTGGATGTGTTTCCTTGCTTTGTGTAATCTGACTGAAAGGTAGTTTCATCTTTGTGCCACATAAATTTTTTTTTGCAGAAATTTAAGTAGGACACTAAGCTCAATTTAGAGTTTGGTGGGTTTTTTACTATATATTTAACAAATCTTCAATGAAGTTTAAACTGTATTTCCAAACATAAATATTTTCTACACAGCTTATGAATATAGTTTGTTTATCAGGATCTGTTAGGGTTCAGATGAGAAAGTTTATTATCTTTTGCCAAGAATACAAGGTATGAAACATTTTTTTCTACTTTGTTTATTTCCTTTGGTGCAGCATTATCTGTGTCTAATTTAGAAGCGACAGGAGTAAATAAATTGTCCTTATCAAGGCACCTGACTATACTTAGGTAACTTTTTCTTGTATTTTGAATAACATGTCTGAAATATATCAGACCATGATACATACTGGTAAGGCTGAATTTTAAGAAGTTGAATCTGTTTCTGAAAATATCATATATTATCTTTGCATGATTAGGAATTTGCAACAGTTGTATTTATTGCTCAGCTGTAAATTAAAGGCGGACCTATCTTGTGGCCAGTGCACTGAGCTGATTGATTCTTGAGATATCAGGACTAAATTTATGCATCATTTGGTGAAGTCTGGCTTTTTTCTGACCAAGATGTTTGATCACATGAAAAACCTTAGTGACACACTGCTGTTGACAGGACACTGAACCAGTTCTCTCAGGCTCAGTTTTTCAGCACAAGGAGACTTTTTTGCTGTTTGTTGATGCTGTCACTGACATTTAGGTAAGCCCATGACTAAGACATCTGCAGGTTCAGAGCTTAAGGATGTGTGGAAGGAAGAAGATACAGCTGCGAAGACTTTGTTGAGTGAAACATTTATTTTCCTATGTATGGCTCCTCCATTCTTTTTCTGGTGTGGTTTGTTAGAGCTTAGGTGGCACTCAGAAACCTGATGCTTAGGCATGAATGCACATGCCTAAGGACGAAATTCAGTCTCATAGGAGTCTTCATTTTACTGGCAGTAAACCAGAGGTCATAGATGTTCCTCTGCCATTCTAGGGAAGTGGCTGAGCTGTATTGTCTGGAGTGTGCTTTGCTCATCCTCCACCTTAGTGGAATACACACCACGATTGCAGTAAAAACCCATTTCATTGCAGACTGTGCCTGACCTGTTACCACCAGTTCCTCGTGGTGCTAACACAGTTTCAAGACTTTTGGAAGGCTCAAAGTTGGGCAAAACAAGTTGGCTTCTGCTGATAATACCTTTTGCTGGCATATACTAAATACCTTTAAAACATCACACTTGTATTCTTTGTAGAAAAATATTATCTTTCAAGACTAACATTTAGGGGGCTGATCATAATGGGTCTCAAGATGAGCTGGAGACTCAGGATGCTACAATAGTTTTTAAGAGCAGTGATGTATTTTGACAGAAAAGAGAATAATAAATTGCAGGGCTGCTTGAGCACCATTCAGTACTTCTATAATGGGGGGAAATAATTGATATGTTTCTTTTGGCAATAAAACTCCTAATGAATCAGACATCTTGACAGAAAGACACTTAGCAAAAAGAAATGTAACTACAACACTTCATTAAAGTAAAAGTATCTTTACTATTAATATACAAATGGTGAAGAGTGACAAATAATTGATATACTTTAAGCCATACTTTCAATGTCTTTCATAAATACAAAACCAGCATCTGCGATATTACTTCTTTTTACAGTATAGAGATATATATATATACACAGCATTTCATAGGGACATAAGATTTTGAAACAATAAACAAACTAGCTCCAGTGGTAGCTAACTTATCAATATATAATTCAGGTGGTATATATCGCAAGTGGGCTGTTGACATGTAGAATAACAAAAACAATATATGGTATGCTTTAGCTTATACTGTACACAGCATACAAGTACATACCGAGTGCTTATTGTAGTGGGAAAGCGATATTTTTTTTAAAAATCTTGTATAAGTAGTTCAAAATTCTTAGTGAGAACTCTACACCATGAGCCACAAAATTTTCTTCCTGGGGGGGGTCTGGCTGCTTTATATGTTTGTCACTGATCTGTAGAGACTCTGAGGGTTTGCTTTCCCGTCCCCCTACCCTGCAATTTACTTTTAAAAATGCAGCCTGCTTACACAGTAGAGTTAAAGGATAACAGCAGGGCTAATGTTCTCCCTCCTCTGGTTTCCACAGCCCGAAGCACTCTACCTTTTGGCAACGTCCCCCAGCAGCCTCTCTTGTTTCAGTAACTCCCCATTTCCTTTGCCAATACAAGATGCTCCCTGTGTCCCAGCCCTCTCTCAGCTCCTGTTCTCTGTTTCTGTGCTCTCTTTGGCACCTGTTCTCTCTGGTAGTGGCTTTCCTGAATTCTGTCAGCACTACATCTGGTCATCTCGCCCGCTCCCAATCTCACCTGTGACTTAAAAGCTGCCAATACAAATTTGGCAATAAATATTTACTTCATTTCTCTGGGCTAAAAATGGCCAATATTCAAGTTTGAAAGTCAAACATCATGAGGGTCACAATGCCTGTTAAGAGGAAAGATAGACTGGTAAACTGTTATTTCCCAGAACCTGATCCAATGCCAAATTTATAATAGAAATTTTGGCTAAGGTTCAAATAAAATGATATAAGAATACATTAATATGTGCTGTGGAACTACTGAAGATCACTTAAAACTTAGTGAGTGGTTTCTCCCCACTACTACAGAACTGCTGTCAAGTGGAATAGGTACTCCAGGAAATTATATGAAAAAATCTGAAAAAGGGGGTGGAACATTTTTGAAAAAAAAAAAAATTAACCACGGTAGTTTTGCATTGATCTGACATTAAACAAAGAGATTTAAGAAATATTATTTCTTGAAATATTTTCATCATTGCCTAAGGAAGTATCACAATC
Source organism: Apaloderma vittatum (assembly GCF_000703405.1). Taxonomy (NCBI): domain Eukaryota; kingdom Metazoa; phylum Chordata; class Aves; order Trogoniformes; family Trogonidae; genus Apaloderma; species Apaloderma vittatum. The sequence goes on from NW_009701954.1 coordinate 59,037, forward strand.
ACAACAAATTATTTTGAGGGATGTTTCATCTATTTCTGGGCATATAGTAATGTATGAGATTAAAATGTGACCAGATATTTTTATCAATGTTTCCTGATCCGTGTTGATTAAAAAAACCTCCTCTGTCCAAAATGTCAGCAGGAGCCTGGCAGGATATTGAAGTGCCAATTCATTGGACCTAGAAGTCCAATTCACAAAAGTGATTCAGTCAGCCAAGGACACACAGAATCTCGCTGATATGATGGATGGATGGATGGATGGATGGATGGATGGATGGATGGATGGATGAAATTCAGGCCCCACTGAAGTCAGTTTGTGTCTTAAAGCTCAGAGAGACCCATATTCCACTGTGGCCCCGCTTGCAGCATTCTCAGCACCCCTCCATATGTATCAATTCATAATAGGGGTCTTGAGGTTTTTCAGTAAATGGCCTTTTTCAGATTTTTTTAATCAGGAGTATCACTCAACAGGTACAGCAATTATTTTACAAAGATATTACTTCTTATGACAGCTTACACATAAATGGTGAGGCCACAAATGACTGTGAAACAAATATTCACTGCAGTTTTACTGTAAAATGGTGGGAAGATGTTCCACATTGTCTTTCAGATTCGAAAAAAGTTTTTAATATTTTATGTCTAAGTACCTAAATAGAACTAAAGAGACCTTCTATCTGACTGTTTAACTTGATAAATTGGTCAAAACACCCCTACACATTCCCCATGTTCTCCATCTACTTGAATCTTCTCAGTAGTACTACACCTGCTATGACCCTCACTAGAACTGTGATCTCAATATATTTTTCCAAATTTTGTATTTAAAATATTTATGTGACTTGAGAATATTATTTCCAGTTTACTTTAGATGAGTATTTGAGCATATTTGAGCAGAAAATTATGTCATGTAAAGCTTTCAGATATTTTAAACAGGCTTTGTAGACAAATTATTGAAGATTTTTCTTTAATAAAGCAGTGTGGCATGCTATCAAAAGGCACAAATACATTTCCATTATCCAGTCCAGGAAACAGAAAAATGGCATGATTATTGTACTACAGTTTGATGATTGGCACTTAAATAAATAATCAAAGTAATTACCATCATAAAAAGAAAGCCACTTTTTTTGATGAACAGCAATGCAGAGGCTGAAGACAGCAGGTGGATTTTACTATATGAGGGACTGTTGTCAAACAGCCTTTGTAGATGACTGTCACTGTGTAACTATGTTGTATATATCTATGAAAAGATAGGAAGTAGGCTCAATTCTGCAAGCTCTCCTATGAAAGTACATCCATCCTCCTGCTCACATCGACCCCACTGATGTCAGTGGGGTGGCATATAAGGGATGGGTTCAGCCACACAAAATTTCCTGCAAGATTGAGGCCCAAATAAATTAATCTTTGTCACATTAGGCATTAGTATCACTAGAATAGTAAATATTTCTGTGACCACAAAAAAGTAAAAATCCCCACAAATAAATAAACAAAACCAGAAAAAAATCTCTCCAGAGTAACTTTGTATACTAATTGTAAAACATTAATTAAACTCCTGCTACTATTGTGGTAAATCAGAAGGCAAGTCTATTAAAAAAAACCCCAACATTAAAATAAAACCCCAAACCTAAGAAATATAAATAATTTTACTTATTTTTACTCTTTATTTTTGTTGAAAAGAGATTGTCACTGCCACTTTCCATATAATTAATAATTTAATTGGCTCCCTCCCACCTTTGCCCCTAGAGCATGTTAGTGTAACAATTCAGATTACTTTTACAAATAGTTGTATTTTGTCAACTCTTCTGACATTTCATACTAACACTTAAAATTACTTTTAGACAGTAAAAGTGACATTTATACAGATACCTGTTTTTTGTTTGTGTTTTTTTTTAGTCTAGAATAGGAAAAGAAAATAAAGAAATGATGTTATTCCAGTTCTACACATATCTTACAAATTACTATGCGCTGTCCCTCATTTGGAAACATTTGCAAAAATCAGTGGTTTTAAGCATTCTTTCATAGTTACACTTTGGCTTTCTTCTGCACAGCACAGAGTCAAAGCACAAGATTGGAACAGTCCATCAGTAATTTAGAACTGTTTAATTCTCAACTCCCATATAGCCCAACTGGCAAGAGACCTAACAGCAGGAAGAAAATAAATACTCCTGGAAATAGCATTTGATTTGTAATCCAATACAGTGGGAAATGCTTTTGCTTCCAATATTGAAATAATTTTGCAGTATATTTTACTTGTAAAGAGTAGCACAGGCCTATTAATAAAAAATGTGCTGTCAAGACCTCTTAAATTCTATAATCTCTTCACATTGTAATTAGAGACCCTATTAGAAAAAACAAAACAAAACCCTCAATCCCCAATATACAGCTGTTAGGCCATGAAGGGTTTTTTTTGCAGAAGTCTCAATAAGAAGTACCAAAATTTGAAATGCATCTACAGTTGAGCCTAGACACTGCTAGCTCTGCCCACGTTGTACAGGAACCTTGTGCAAATGATCCTGCTGGCTTCAGAAAAAGCACCATTTCCCTAGTGAAACTTATGTGAATATGTATGGCACCACCTAACTTCATGATGACAGGTAGAAGAAGAAAGGATGTTTCCTACTTTCATCCTCATCCTGGTAAAAACACTGTGTGAGATGATGTGGGCTGCAGATGTTCAAGCCACACTTACTCTCAACTGCTGGAATTTTCCAGGTCCCTTCCTTGCATTTTGATAGAGGGAGAAAGCCCAGCTGCAAATACATACTTTGTAGAAAGAATATTTATTCATATATATATAAATGAGACAACTGGTTCTCTTAATTATAAGTTAGAGATCAATCCTACTCACTGTGTACTTACTCAGAAAGAAACAGAACAGAAATTTAACAGACAAGCAGCTATTTAGTAGTATTGCCTGCTCAGTATGTGGAAGAAACAGTGAGAGGTAATAAAGGAACATCTTCATATTTCCTTCACCCAGAAATAGTGCCTTAACATTTAGAGACATTTCTTTGCAGCAGTTTTAAGTGATTCTCTTTCATGACTTTCCTCCCACATTGCTATCTCCTCTTATCCACTCTTTTCACTTTGGTACTGGTTTTGTGGGGGTTGCCCTCTTATTCCAGCCACACCAGTGGTATGCCTCTGTCCTCAACTACTTGGTACATTATAGGTATTTCCCAAAGTGAGGAAAAGTTGAAAAAAAAACCCACCAAAAAACAATTGGTCGTGAAAAATAAGGAAGATCTATGAAACAAATATATCCCCCTCAGCTCTTGGAAATGCACTAAAGCTTGGGTTAACATGCTTTAACCTTAATCTTCCATTTTCTCAAATTTAAAGACACTCTTTTACATTTCACTTTCAGCTTTACTGCACAAAAGTCAACCACTTTGCCAATGACTATAAAATATCAGCTAAGGGTCGATGACATTCTGTGGGAAATTGGGAAATATAGGGACTTCATATATGAGCAAAATTCAGATATAGAATGGAGAGGACATAATTTGCTGAGTAAAGCTATAATTAAACTTCACGTATGACTTAGATGTGGAACATCCAAAAGGTAGTCTACAATGTACTCCTGATAAGCAGAATTTTTCAGTCTATTTTTTTTTGTACCGTTTATTGACTTCTTCTAAAGCAGAACTTTGAAGAGTTTGGTAGGTGTGGATACACTATGCTTGAATGGTATCAAAATATATTGTTGCAATTAGTGGCACTATTAAATCAATCATATTAAATATGAATGAATTTTGCATCAAATAAATCAAATTTCTGAGTAGTGCATGATAACCAGAGTAATAGAAAGGATTATTTTATGGAATTCTCAACATGAAAAAATGTATTTGATCTAATACAAGATGCTATTAATTAATAATTTTAAACTTCCCAACTGTATGTTTATTCAAAGCCTGGATTTTCATCTGCTCTTCTGTTTTTTTGTTAAGACAAAGGCTATGAAATCATAAAGGAACAAATGCTACTTTAATAAGGACAACTTTAAATATTTCATGTACTGCTTTGGGGAGAAAACATAGCTACTACACTAAAATGCAGTTTTATCCCTTGACTAAATGATTAGCACTAGAAGAAGAATACTGTATATGTATAAGTACGTTGGGACAAATAACTTGAGCTTGTGTTTATTCTAAGGTTTCACTTGAAGTCAAGGTTACGATCAAAAGAGTTTCTTTTCACCTCTTTGCTGCATTTTAGTTCACATGCAACCTCCAAACTTTAATACAGAAAACTTGAAGCACTAAAAATCCTGGAGCCTTTCAGAGTCACACTCGTGTAGTTAGGATGAGGCCAACATACTGCTATATTTTGTTTAAATTTGTACGTTGTGGCTATCCTTTTAGAACCCAGGTGAAACTGCAGGTGGAGCTATGCTGAAGAGTGTCTTTTTATTGTTTGCTTCAAGTGATAAGCATAGCTGGAATGACTACTGAGTGTCTGTCAGTGCTAAGGTCTTAAACGTGATACTGAGACTGGTTTTCTTTTTTTTTTCTTTAAAGGCAACCTAAACTTCTGTTTTATTATAACTGGAAACAAATACAGTAGTATATGGCACTTTATGTATGCAGCTTGCACTGTAAGATCTGGAGAGACCTGATGTATTGTTTGTGGCTAGGGGTGCTTTGTAACTATTCTTCTAAATAGATATAGTTTGTCATGTAATAAATTACAGTTCTTATTCTGCAGCTTTTTCAAATTTATACCATGGGACTTGGTGTCAGCGAAACTACATCCTAAACCGATTAACAAAAAAATAGAAAGGAACCGTAGACAGAAACTGTTTCATCATATGTACACATGTACTAACTATTCCAAGCTTAAGTTTCCCAAGAAATTAAGGTCAGCTGTAAAGTTTTGGTCACGTGGTTACTTCAATCCAAATGCATTATCCAGACAGCTGTAGTTTATCTTATTATGCTTTGCTATCATCTTCTTTTGACTGGATGATGTCACTAGCAACTTTGATTTCTATGGTTTCTGGATTTAAAGCTTCTTTCCCATTTTCCTCCTTTAGTGGCAGTTTCCTATCAGAAGAAAAAGAGGAATTATGGCAATAAACAAATAACACATAATCTGGAATTTAAGTATGCGATGCATGTATTACTTATCCAGTTCATAGTGTTTCTAAAAATAGAATTTATTGAAAATAATATATAATTATTTTGAGTACCCAAGTTCTTTGCTTTTAAAGAAATTCATATTAACTCTCCATTTCTATAAAGCCAGAAAACGTTAAATGGCACATGATAACAACATTGCTTCTGTCCAAAATGCAATTTCTTCAATAGGACAAAAGAACAACAGAATGCTGAATAACCTGACACAAGACAGTACAGAGGAATGGGTTCCCCAGGATACCATGAATCACTTTCAGTCAAGACTTTTGATGACTCTAGATAACACTCTCTTATTTTATGTCTGTTTTTAAATGTAAATTCAATTATATATGAAAGAAGACATTTTTTAATTGGAGGTTATGTCAAGACATAGGTAAAGAACTTCTTATAGCACATGGAGGTAATGGAAGTTATTTTATTATTTAGAAACTTCTACAATTTATTTTTGCTGGATCACACAATCTAGCTGTGTTAGTAACTTACAGCTCTTTTAAGACTAACCTAGTGAATACTCTGAAGAGTTTTATAAGCCTTAATTCCAATGGCAAAAGAGACCCCAACCTTACTTTACAGGAAAGACAAAGCACTGAATTAATTCAAAAAGTTCTTAAAAATCATTGATTCCCTGCTGACAGTACTCAGCTGTCAAAAAACATAGCTGTCAAAAATTTGTATGGTTTACTCAGATGTTCCTGTAATAATGTCTCCTGGGCATAACAGTCGTTAATCATGAGTACAGTTTGGGTTTGCTTTCTGTTTTTTAACTGGGCTATAGTATGTGTATGCCTTTTTTACTCATAATAACTGTTAAATGTTTCAGTAAACTTCCACTGTGATTGCTTTGATGTCCCAAAGAGCAATGTGTTGTTCAAAACCGGGCTGAGGAATCCCTTAGGAATGTCTTGTAATAACAGTGTTTAATAATAACTAATAAAACAAAGCAATTCCCAAATTCCCAGTCTTATGAAATTTAGACTGACTGAAATGAACTAAGAAAGATGCTGTTTATCTAGAAGTTAGACAATAAGCACAACCTATATCTAAGTCAAAGAGAAGACTAATTTGTTCTATTACAGTGAAATATGTGGGATATATATCAGTTGTCTGGCTTTGAGCACAGAGGGAGGTCTCTAGTAATTCTTTGTTTCATATCGCACACCAAAAGGAAAAAGATTTCAGCCCGCAATACATTGCCTGAAATAATGAAAATAGCAGAATCAACATAAATCCATTTTTAAAAGAGGATAAAACATGGAGTCAGAGGAAGCACGGCTCATTAGATGATTTTAGGTAAGTAGGTACCTGTGTTAAAGGCCTGATAATGCAAAGCACTTAAAGTAGTATTTTTTTTAAAAAAAGAGCTAATTTAATCTAGCTTTATATAAAGGCTTATATAAATTTCTCCTTTATATTCAGAAATGACTAATACTTTGAAAAATTTCTCTAAAGATGTTGCTGAAAGGGAGGAAATATTTAGTCAAAGTAAAAGCTGGTCAACTGACAATGTGCTGCATGGGAATTTAAACAAATTGGTTTTGGAGAAGTCGATTATGAGCATGTAACAAATAACTTCAAATTATTTGAAATGGGACAAATTTGATAGAAGGCTGTTGAAGGAAACTAGATATTACTGAAATCCATGTTTACGCAAACAGGGTAATAAAATGAGCCCTGCTTTCAATGCAAATAAGGAAAACTAAACCAATCCAAACTACAAACAAATAAAATATTTTCCTAGCTTTCCTCATCGAAAACTCCATCCACTATTCTCTGACTTTATTGTCTTTAAAAATTTGTGGGGTTTTTTTGGATATAATATGAAATTATCAGTTCAGTTATAGTTATACATTATCTTTTTTGATTATGACAACTGTTACTTTGGAATTTTCTTCTCATTGTGTTTCAAATACTAATTCATATTTAAGTAACAGACTCAATCATTACCCTCTTTTAATTAACTAAGTGAAGTTTAAATATTCTAATTACACCAATTTTTCTACACTTGATTTTCCTTTACCTACATCTATTTGAAATGATTTTATATTTTTCAGCTAGGCAGACTAATTCTTCCGAATTTTAAAATATTTTATAATAACAGCTTTTTAAAAAAAAAACCCACAAAAATACTAGAGAACTTTAAAAGTTGGGGTTTATTTTTGCTTTAAACAGATGCTGGCTATTATCAATCATTAATAATATTGATTTTCTCAATTAAGCCACTGCATGTGGCTTAACTGCAACAATCTGCTGCTGTTACTGATCAGAAACTTTAACTGGAATATTTATTTTCCTAATTTTTATGAAAATGGCTCCTAGCCACTTTGATACTGGAATTCACCCAGCTTCATAAATGGTAATAAAAAACTCAATCAATAGTAGAAACACAATAATGTCAGACTAGGAATTTAATTATAGTACCACATTTCATGTGGTATTTTAATCATATTACAAAAATGTACTATGAAATGCACATCTTAAATTTAGTTCCTGCAAGCATTATTAAAACTTGTTGACTTGCAGGTAAAAGTGCTTTGTGCTCATCCAACACACACGAATCCCAAACTTGGCTTTGACAAGAATCACCTGAGTAAAGAAAAAAGGTAGACTGCTGAATACTATGCTAACCAATATAATGAAAATACTCTATTATTGTAATAGGAAGTAATGTCTTTATTAATTATTTCCCACAAATGCTCAAATTGCATTTAAGCTTCTGAGTTTAATTTGGTATTATTCAAAGAACTTCAAATAATTTTTCTAAATATTTGATCTAATTTAAACTGAAGGCTTATTTTGTACACCTTTAAGACAGCCATAAACAGTCAGAATTGATCCCACCTTGTTTGAACATTGCCTGCCTGGAATGTCCTTGAAACTTTGCCTTCCTACAAGCTAAGCTTTCCCCTTTAAGATCCTCACTCGTCATCCTTGCTCTGCCCATTGTCCCCTGCCTTTCTGGCTGAAAGTCCGAGTTGCTGACAATGTACTTTGGGGATATTTCTACTGGGAGAGGTATTTCCACTCTACTGAGTTATCCTTTTCTTTACTGGCATCTCCTCTGCACTTTATATTGTTTCTCCATTGCATCAGCTATAACCTGTGTCTAAGCAGAAGGTCTTTCCATGTTCCCCTAGCACCAGCTTCCCTTCAGATGTCCTGATTCCATAATGCTCTATTCATCCTTGGTTTCCTAAGTGCCGCTGTCCTGAATCTTTAGCTGACCTCTGTCCTGCTGTACCTTGGACCGCTGCCTGTTGCCATCAGGTGTAGGAGCAGAAAGTACAGACAAGGAAACTATCACCATTATTAATATCTCTTAGCAGTCCTACTCTCCCAAGAACATAATACTAATCAAATCCCTTATCAGGTATTCCTGTGATTTAGTTTTTGTTTCATGCTACCAGTGACTGATTATCTCCCCCTCCCCTATGATAATAAAACATTTTTTTATTTTAATTTTCTTATATTTCACTCCTGTCATCTGTTCTTCATGAGTGAGACAAGCAGGACGAACTAAACTTAATCTTTCCTGGTATCATATCCCTTGCTAGATGCATCTCATTTGTATTTGCAAGATCTAGTGCTACACATAGTCTTGAAGCACGAAAAAATGTGGCCCTAGTGCCTTACCTGCTAACATAGCCAAAGTCCACTGGATTTGTACAATGCTTGCAACTGCATTCTCCCGACTCCTTACCTAACTGTGGGCTCTCTAGAGTGCCCCTCATTATAAATTCTAATATGAAGAGCAAACATATCATTAATCATCGAAAAAGCCCACATAATTATTTAATTAAGACAAGTTTCAAGTCTTCAGGTGCAGGTTCTTTAAAGAAGTATACAGCTTAACGTGCAGTTACATAACTGCACCCCTCCGCCTCCTCCCCTCCCCCCTCCCCCAAATGCCAATGATAGTCAGTAACACAGGCTTTTTCATATTAAAGGTTCTGGAGTTTGCAGTTCTAGATAATGGCAAGGAAGGCGATATTGTATTTTCAGAAAGAGAAAGAACATCCTCTCCTTTTAAATGACAACTGTGAAGCCATCAAATAATCAACAGGTGAGTTTCTATATTTACTGCAGAAGAGTCTTCATAACCCTGACAGCTTTCAGATTTCATGAGTTAGGAGATTTTCACAATACGTGAAAATCTCTGAGCTCAAACCAAAGAAGCTTGGAGATTTCTTCAATAATTTCAGGTCAATCAGCTTTTGAGGATCAGAAATTAAACTCTTGAGCAATCAGTTCATGTCCTTTAACAATACTAGGAGGGCTCTCAATATTAAGGATGGTACTGTCATCACCTTTGTTGAAATATTAGTTTCTCTTCCAACTAAATTTCCAGAAGAAAAAAAAAGCATATTAGAAGCTCTGATTGTAATAGTAAACTTAGCAAAATATCAGCTTGCTTGTGCTCTATCACAAACATTACTTTATCCTCCACATAGATTTTGAAAAGTACTATTTAGGTACAAACACCAGGAACTCTACCCAGTTTAATCTGGACTGCAGCGTAAAACACAGGAGAGGACCTGACTGCCAAAGTCTGGGACCCCTGAGTCAAAGGCTGGTCCCTGTGACTCAGGAGGCAGATGAAGCCTGGGCGAGAACCGCTGCAGTTTTTGTGCTGAGAGCAGCTTGCAAGGACGGGAAGGGGCATGAGGGAACTGAGCAAAGTGACTGCCCTTCAGCACTATTACTCTAATTACATCATGTGGAATTAAATACTGAACACGTGAACAAAGCAGCAAGGGACCACCCAGTGAGGAGCTGGATTTCTGGAGCACAGGATCACATGCCCTAGATACAGGCTGTGCATGGGGTTGTGTGTCTGACTTGGATCTGAGGACATTCCTCAGAGTAAGGAGATAATTCCCACAGAGTGGTTAATAACTGTGTAGTTGGTAAAGATCAGCAGCACCCAACTGAAAAAAACCACCTTGTACTTCTGCTTGGCCACCACTGCAGGGGCAGGAGGGCTCAGGGGGTGAGGTGACTGTGAGTGCTGGGGCTGAGAAAGAAGGTGGCAGGACTATGATCTGTCTCTGCTGGCTGTGGTTCCCCACAGGGCTTGAAGGTAAGCCAGGAGTGGCAGAGGAGCATCAGGGACAAGCTATGGGGCAGCTTGAGAGTGCAGGCAGAGCCCTTGGCCTCATCCTCCAGCCCCTGAATGCAGTGGGCAGAGCTGGGGGCAGCAGCGGGGTGTGGGTCTATGTCCCACTAGGTCCAGAGCTGGGCATGGGCTGCTAATGAGGCCAGAGCTGATGTGGGGCTCGTCGCCCCTGGGCAGGGGTAACCAGGGGGATAGAGAGGGCAGGGCAAGTCTACTCATACCCCCTTACCCTGACACAAGGTCTGTTTTGACCAAGAGCACAGGAGGAGCTTATTGGGACTTGGCAGCAGAGAGGGACAGAAACTTTCCCTGGATACTTGCTAACGTTCGAACAAGTGGTGGCTTAAAGGTACGCTGCAAGACTGCCGCTCTTGCAGTCTTGCCTTCCAAGCACAAATGTGGTTGTACTCTGGGTCACAGAAAGACCAGAAAAATGTCTAGTGATAACCTCAGCTGTTGTGTGTGGGTTACTGTGATTTAGACTGATTACTGTAAAATTAAAAAAAAAATAATTGTTTGTTTTCCCTCCCAGAGTGCAGGAAGCCAAGTCCATCCTTACATCCAGGAGGAGCTTCTGTGAAACTCCAGGGAATGTCAGACTACTTACTCTGGTTCTGTGAGAGGAGTTGTCTCATTTGGCTCATTTACTGGACTCCCATCTTCATGACTGGTAATTCTTTCATCCTCTGTTCTCATTTCCACTATTGGCTCTTTTGATCCATCTTTCCTAAATATTATTAAAAGAGTCTTAGTCTCATAGCATCATATTAACCACATACATTACAGATAACTAATTATCAAGATCCCGTCTCTCAAAAGTCGGCAAAGAAAAGGCAGAACTAATTATCAGTGACTAACACCACAGAGACATATTTAACAGCATGTTCCCAATTCCTTGAAGTCTTCAAAGCATCCTGTATCCATGGTTACTTACCTAACTCCACAAACATCATGGATTAGCATCTCCAAAGAGCATTTTGTTTATGATTAAATAATAAGATGATGGCCTCTTCACGGGAATAGATGCAAATTTTCTTAACTTAATATAACAAATACAGCACTTGATGCCTAGTTATACCTTAATTTTTCTGGCATGTAAAGAGCCGTAGATATATGCACTGCAGAAGTGTACTTTAATCTCCTGATATAGTGACAATCCCAGCTACAAGAACAGGGTAAAGAGCCCTTCTGTGATAAGAATCTAGCCCCTTCTGCTCCACTGGTTGAAGGAACAAGCACTAGTTATTCACATGTAAGTAAAAGAATAACCTTTGTGCTAATTGGACAAAGAATTGTAAGGAAGATCGAGCAGTTAGTATTGTCACTGTGCTTTTGTTGATAACCATAGAATCATAAAGGTCATCTAGTCTAATCTCTGTGCAGTGAGCAGGGACATCTTTAACTAGATTGAGTTGCTCAGAGCCCCGTCCACCCTGACTTTGAATGTTTCCTTAGGTGGGGCTTCTATCACCTCTCTGGGAAACATGTTCAAGTGTTTTGCCACCCTAATCGAAAAAAAAAATTCTTCCCTATATCTAGTCTAAATCTATCCTTTTTTAATTTAAAACCATTACCTCTTGTCCTATTGCAACAGGCCCTGCTACATAGATTTTTCTCATCTTTCTTGTAAGCACCCTTTAAGTACTGGATGGCCACAATAAGTTGTGCCCAGAGCCTTCTATACTTCAGGCTGAACAATCCCAACTCTTTCCACTTGTCTTTGTAGGAGAGGTGTTCCAGTACTCTGGTAATTTTTGTGACCTCCTCTGGACCCCCTCCAATGGGTCCATGTCTTTCTTGTGCTGGGGGCTCCAGGGCTGCACACATTACTCCAATTGGGGTCTCACCAGAGCAGAGCAAAGGGGCAGAATCCCCTCCCTTGACCTGTTGGTCATGCTTCTCTTGATGCAGCCCAGGATGTGACTGGCTTTCTGGGCTGTGAGCACACATTGCCAGGTCATGTCCAGCTTTTCATCCACCAGTAACCCCAAGTCCTTCTCCACAAGGCTGCTCTCAATAAAATGGCCATGATACGGGAATAGCTGCTCACCGCTACAGAAGTATTAACAATATTCATACTAATTAACTTCCATATAATTTTACTTTCAAAAGGCAGATCAAAGGATATCCAAGATATACTTGATATTTCCAAAATAAAATCTCTTTCCATTTAAATATTTCATTTCTATTCCTGTCATCAGATCAGGAATTGTGTCCTGGAACTTCATCAGCTGAAGTCTGGAAACACAGAGTAACTGAGTTACAGATGAACAATCACCTTTATATTTAACAAACTGTTTTCTGGACCTGTGATTTTCTAGAGAGCAGTCAGACTGCTATGTGCCATAGCAAAGACCCAGTTAAACAATTGTCTAATTCTCATCTCACATTTTCATATCGCTCCTGAGAAGATAATTGCTACACAGAATGTTAAACTACAATAATCCATCTCTTCAGGAGGTACCTGGAAAACTTTTACCATCCTCATAGGTATCCTCAAGGAATATTTTTTTAAGTTAGTAAGAGTGTACCACAGAAAAATGTGTCACCAAGAAGTTGACTACGGAAGCATTAAGGGGTAGAAGTCTAAAACACTCTGGTGTTTTTTTTTTTTTAAATACTGCATGTGCTGATTTACCTCTGCAAGTTAAATTCTCTTTTAAGATGCTGAAATGAATACAATGCTTATTTCTGTAGATGATTCACATAACTGTCATGACTACTTCATATCTGTGAAAAAAATATGGTTTATTGTAGGACTGGCAGAGGGAATTGTAAGTTCTATTCAGCTTTTCTGTATATCTACAGTCTTACAGACAAACACAAATTATTGCACAACTAAAAGCCTACAAGACATGATTTCCAAAGAGTATTCACATGGGATTGAGGAACTAATCTGTACAGAAAGTACAAACTGCATAACAATTAAAAATTCCATAGGAGAGAAAGTGATCTGGAGGAAGTGCCTTATATCATTTCTGTTCCAGGTGGCCGCATGTTACATGTATTGCATCATCTATGGTCATCACATGTGGAACATCACTAACAAATACATATATGTCCTACAATCAAAAAGCAACAAAGAACCATACCATAAATCCACTCAAAAATCAGGGATGGAAATTGACATATTTAAAACAGGGAAATGTCAGCGTCTTTTAGGGTATGGCAGTTGGCATGAAGTAAGTTCAAATTTTGACTCTTCAAGCCTGTCTTGACATTTTAGCCTGACACTTCATTTGTGAAGAGAACAGGCTAAAATAAAAACAACCACAAATATTTTAAGATCTGGCCGGCTGAAGATCACCCCCACAAGGAAAGAAATATAGTATTTCATTAAGATAGTTGTCTTTGCAAAAGAAGTGTCATGGATGAACTAATATTAAGTGACCACTTTTATGCTTTTCTGGGACAGCAGGGAATGGCATTTGTGTATGAGATGTTGATAGCAAGGTATAAACTGCTGTCAAGTGACATTTGCAACTTCAGTTCCCTAAGGTCTTCCCATTCAGGAGGCTCTGCACACCCATTTGTACTAGGACACTTCCTGAATGGGAAATTAAAGCACAAATTGAAGTGCTGTTCTCAGTAAGAAAAGACAGCTGAGTCAGAGCCAGAAGCTCTTGATTTTATTGAACTGGACATGCTGGCTTCATAAAAAAACAAAAAAAAAATGCTGTTATTCTTCCTCTTACAGAAAGCTGTGGAGAATTAGGAATAAGCTGTTTTATGGTATAACTTCTGTTCAGAAGCATTATTTGATGTAAATACTCTGTGCCTGCCTAGGACTGGTTTTGTTCTACAGAGTTGTTACCAAGAAATGTAATCGAGTTACCTAAGAAAGACACCCAATGGCCAGGATTAAAACCAAAGAAAGACACACCTACACTACCAACAGTGAAGAAGCCTGATACAGCTGTGAATAATGAGGGCTGCAAAATCTGATCTGCTCTACAGGCATCTGGGGAAGGATGGTACCTGGGAAGCTGCAAGAGAATGAACTGCAAGGCCTAACTACTAGGACACTGGAATTGGACCAGTAAATGTTACTTAAACCATTTAAAACATTCTCAGAAATATTACAGTGTATGCATAAGAAGTCTATCAGATGAACATAAAGAGGAGATTAAACAATTTGTTTAGTGATAAAAAGGAACTGCCTAAAATGAAGGACCATAAGTAATCCTCTCCTCAGCTTACCTTTTCAAAACCCTGTAAATGTTGAGTCTTTAAAGAGCTATTACTTCATGCAATCAGTACTTGAACTGTTTTGCCAGAGATGTCACTATCCACTCTTCTCATTTAAGGGAATATATTTGCACATAAATGATCAGTTCATTCCCATTTGTCTGACGAATTAGCCACTACACAAGGGTATTTCTGAGAATCAGGGTTGTTTATTCCGCATTTATGTTTAGCAATCATTGACTGTTGCTATGAAGAACAATCATACTCACCAGCACTTCATCCACCTCCAATTCAGTACTCTTATTTTTAAAAATCAACAATACTTTTTATTCTTAAAGTCTATGGTCAAGAAAGAAAATTTTCCATCAAATGCTATGTCTGAGAAGAAAAACTCTTTCACAGATTACCTATAATACCATGTCTCTCACTCCCAGATTTACTGGCACTGCCACAACCATATGCTGAGCTTTTGGGTATTAACGGCTGAAAGATAGATTTGTAGAAACGAAGTTAAAATGATCTGTTACCTGTTCCACATGGATCAACGATGTGCCTGTAACTGTTACTGAATTATGATTGATTTCTTTTGTGTCAAACTGCACAAAGAGGCGATCTGGAAGTGAGGTATGGTAAATGCCTTTTTTGTATCCATTTTTCTTTTAAGGCAATATTTGACCACAAACAATTCTATCCATTTCATAGGAATGGTTTTCCAAGTAACAGAAGAGTTTTATTAATTTCCTTTGCCAGACCACAAAATGGCCATAAAGTTACTACAAGTTGGAGAGCCAACTTTTTCTTGTAATGAAGTTTCCAAAATATGTGATTAATACTCACAAGTAAGCAGCCTTCCCTTCTTCCAGTTCTTTACTTTTTCCACTTGAACCACTCTTTTTTCCACAGATCCTCCTGGTGATGCACATTAGCAATCCACATTGTCGTACAAAGAAGCAGCTAACATCAGTCACAACCAGGATTAACAAAAGGGCTGCCACTCCCAGGCCAATGACAGCACCAAGTCCAAGACCATTAAAAAGTGTGTCTTGAAGGAAAGAAAATTAAGTTATTAATAAAATTAATCTTAACGAATAGCATTTTCTAAAGATGTTAAGCTGTAGACCAGAAAGCTAAAGGAACTCTAGAAATGAACTATTCAGAAATTAATGGAAATAAACAGTAATGAAGATTAAGCATGCGTACAACCTGATTTAAAAAATCACAAACCCCAGCTTTTCTATATGATATATTCCCATTGCCAAATTTCAGATAGGGTCACAGAGCATAAATGTAATTATTTAATAGCAAATAACATCACATCTTAACATTCTAAGACTGAGAGTATCAGTATGCAGGCTAAGGAAAGCGTTTTAAATACTCAACACAGTAAATAGTTGATATAAGTTGTCATTTTCCACATTTCAAATACAATTCATTAACAGTGGTGCTAAACAGAGTTACTGAAAGGTTTAAGAGGGTGCCAAAACAGTGTTTACTCTTGTAAAGGTAATTTTTTGAATGAAAGTAGAATGAAAAAGTCCTCAAAGAAGTTAATCCAAGATATTTAATCTGGAAACAGTTGCACACACTTAGTCTTAAATAAATTAGTATGAGGAAAACTATGCATATTATTAAATGATTATAGGGTTAGGACCTCATTTTGTACAGTCTTTTACCTTGAAAATACATTCATACACTTCAGATAAATGTATTTCACACCTGATCTTGCTTTCTGTATTAGTATTATGAAAGCTGATGCTTAGCTAATTTTACTTGTTGACTTCATTATAACTCTCAGAAAAAATATTGTAATGTTATGACTCAGCTGACATTTCCTTAACAGACAGTAATGCTACAGATTGTTTTTTACAGTGTGATTCTCAGAAGAACAACAACTACAGTGTTGGTGAAGTCAGATGGCCCTTACAGAGGACTTGTATCTCATCGATAAACGAGCAGAAAAAACCAAAAGCTGCCTTAGTAATCGTTCGTGTGCCCAGATAGTTCAAGAAAGTGTCAGTCTAGCTCAGAAACTGGCTAGTGACAATTGCCCTATGTGATCTATTCCACGGGGCAGTGGAACTGTGTTTTTTGCATGTCGGTGCTGCACATTGACACTGCTCGCTTCGTGTCACTGTGCCTTGAAGGGATGCGTGAGTCAGCAGTGCAGTGGTACATGTCCATTTGCAGTCGTATCTACGCCTGTTGCCAAAATAAGAGCAAGATTTTTTTTCTTCTGACAGATTACTTGAATACTGTTATAACATCAAAACATAATTTTATGTCATTTAATGCAAATGTCTTAATGGGGTTACTACTATCACCTTCCCCTTCTTTCTCTTCCACCTTCGTGATACTTTGTGGACTGTTTTCCAATTAAGAATATTCTTTAAGCTTTCATATATCTGCTTAACCAATTTTTAAGAAAATGCCTATTTGCCCTTTCAAGTATAATTTGAAAATTATTTTCTTGAGGACTTCTAAATCAATACATACTAAAAGAAATATATGTTCTATTAGTTTAAGTGATAGAACTGTGAAATGGAAAAGTAAAAATTTTTCAAAAGAAGAGGAATATTTTACTTCATATGCAATTGATTTCACCATCTACTTTATGGGCTGTTTTATTATAGGATTGTTCTTCAGGATGTTATTATGCAATAAGCCAGAATAAAATAAAAATTTCAGAAATGCAACAAAGAAAATGAAGCAACTTTATATAAATATCATGGAGAGTATTGGCAATTTTCAAGTTCTCATTTCTTTAATAAGTTTTATTTCTAACTTCTAATAAAATAATTGACTGCTTTTGCACAAATCTTTAATGGGAAAGAGCAATGAAGAGCTTTGGCAAATAAAGCAGAATTTCCCAGTGAAGAGAACTATCTGGAAAGATAAATTTTCTGGACCCTCAAATGTAAATTTGAGTTAATTCCTTTAAGGAGCCTATACCCGGTACTGTAAAGGGCAGCAGGTCTACAGAGAGCACCACTATCTATATATGTATACAGAGTGTACAGGTGCGCTTTGTATGTGGAAAACTAAAGCTATTGCTTCTCCATAAAGAGACAAGAACTTAGTATACAACATTCGTATATTCAAACTGACGTTAAATGAATGTATGTCCTTCAGTGTGACAGAATCTCTCTGTACTCTTAGAGAATGTCACTTACACATTCAATTGCTGCTACAGGAAAATAATAATTGAAGCTTTATAATAAGTACCCTGCCTCAGCAGAGGACCAGAGGACCTTCAGCGGTCCCTTCCAACCTCAACCATGAAGTGATTCTAAGTTTTACTGAAAACAAAGTTAACACCTTTTTGTGCCTTTCTTCCCTTTCCCTCCTCCTTAACAGGCATGGATGTGGTGGTTTGGCCCTGACTGGAGGCCAGGAGCCCATCAAAGCCACTGTATTGCTCCCCCTTCTTAGATAGCAGAGAGGGAAAATATAGCAAGAGGCCCATGGGCAGTTTAATACAGCAGAAGCAAAGCAAAGCCGAACTAAGATCATTCTCTGCTTCCCATCAGTGGGCGATGTTTGGCCACTTTCCCAGGAAGTGGGGTTCCAATATGCATAGCGGTTGCTCTGAGAGACAAACATAATCCATGAATGCTGCTCCCCTTCTCTCTTCTCTGGTCAGTTTGGGTCAGCTGGCCTGGCTGTGTCCCCTCCCAAGATGTTGCCCACTCCCAGCCTACTCTTGAGGGAATGTTGGAAAACCACAGACTCAGTGCTGTGTGAGCACTGCTCAGCAGTAGCCAAAACACTGGGGTGTTATCAACACCCTACTAGCTACCACTCCAAAAACACAGCACCGAGGGAGCTGCTGTGGGGAAAATTAATTCCACCTCTGCCTGACCAAATACAGAAACATGAAAGACAGATGACTCTACATAACCCTTAAACTTATTTACATTTTTAACGATAAAAAAATAAACAATGGTATTAAATACTTTCCTACACGTGTAAGCATAGGAAAGTTACATTGAAAGGGATGCAAATGAGTGTGCAGAGATATTCTCCTTAAGTTTGTCCTCTCTTTCAGGAAGGTCTGAAGCTAAAACAAGGACTGATCTAGAATTAAGTGGTTGAAAATTATGGGCTAAAGGATGAATTTGAAAACACTGCATTGGGTAGTGACAGAAGAAAAAAAAAGCATACTCTTGATAATCATCTTTTTGAACTATTGCGTTGTATTGACTCCTAAGAAGGCTGTCCCACCATTATGGTTATTTCTGTATGGCCTATGAATGTGAGCTTTGACTTTATATCTGATCTGGAACTTTTCTTTAAATCAAAAGCTTACAAGATGTATATACTTATTCAAAACCTCTAAAAAGAGAAAAAATAGATCTTATAAATTAGTATCCATTGATGAGCATCCAAACAATCATAATGTACCAAGAAGTTAAACAGCTGTATGAGGTTTTTCTAAAAGTTAATACTGGAACAGCAGAAGGTCAAGACCACTGCTAGAACAATCACTACCAAGATAAAGATCTGGGCGAGGCGGGGGGGAGAAAAAATAATACATATCCAAACACCAAGTATATAATGAGAAAAACAACAACAAAACCAAAAGGATTTACTGGAAATATTATAAAATTCCAGACAGGTAGCATGCACTTATAATAGAGGTCCATCCTGGATATAAAAACGTATAAACTATTCTGAGATTGGTGTTAGAGGCACGGTATTGCAAATACTCAAAGGACAGCTCTTCATTTTAATTATTGCAATAACTCATTTGTCTCCAGATGCTTTGAAGTGCTTTTTTTTTTTTTCTTTGGGGATACGAGTACACTCAAATTTGTACGTAAGTGGAAATAATTTCTCAATTGATAGCAGCTAAAAAGATTAATTCTTCTTTTAAAGATAATTATGTCTGATATCTATACCTCACTGCCTTTTGCCATTTTGCATTTCCTCATATTGAAAATGGTTACATCTACATTGTGGGTCTTGCATAACTTTGCTCACTGCCTGTCAAAGCATCTTCCTCCTTCACTTTCCAACAGGGCAGACCCAAGTGGGCTTTAAATGGAGCTGTTGTATCTTCAGCTCCTCTGCTGTGGGTGATCAGGATGCAAAGGACTGTGTGACACCCACCAAGTATTACAAGTTACACAACTTTTTTAGCAAGAATGGTATGATGCTGGAAGATTATACTAATTCGAAGATGAACCATTTCTTTATGCAAGAGCTTCTCACTACTAAGCGCTTCTGTACCTTACTGAAATAAAAATCGTGGCAGCCAAAAAGAAGCAAACAACCAATGATCCCTCCTCTCTACCCAAACAAGCTCTAATAATTTGGCTGCCACACTCAGAGCTGCATGAGCTGCTTTTAGTAATTTAAACCAATAAAACCTGGGGTTTGAGCTAGAGAAGTTCTCAGTAGCTACATGTCTACCTTCAAATAAAATAAGCAAATCAATAAATTGACATCACCAACTTAAAGACAAATATTATGATTCTGTGCAACATTTACTGGGGGAATGCACGATGCAAAAGACTAAGACAGTAAGCAATATTGTTTTCTTTCCTGTTTTTTAATACAAAAAGATGCTAACAAGGTTATGATTGACATTAATTTTAATGCTTTTTCTTCCTCAGTGATTTTTCCTATAACTTTCTGTTAGGACAGATACTGCTAAAGGGCAGTGTACAAGCACATGAGGACATGTGCTCTGTACTGCAACGACTGGGTAATAAGTTCTGACAGTATGCTTGACTCACAGCTTTGAAAAATAAGGGGACAGTACTATTGATCATGATGCAACTAACTAAAGAGAAGATGCCTCTAACTTTCTTCCACCCCTAAGTGATGTATCTTCATCGTCTACTGTCTCCAATGAAATCTGAGCCTAACTGCAGTGGAGTTTCAATGGTTTCATTGGCAGCAAGAGGAGCCACAAAGCAGAGGCTGTACATCACAGACAACCACACACACAGGAGGGATGGGCATTTCACAGTCAAGGGAGTTTGTGGTGCCACCAGGATTATCAGTTACAGAGATGTGAGCTACTGAAATGAGCATGTCTCAAATGGTATCTATGAGAAATGTTAGGCCTTTCTGATGCTTATCTGTGTGAGGGAATTTTTTTATTATGGCAGAGCTACTGGCCCTTTACAGCATTTTTCATATTAAGGTGTCTTAAACAAGACATAAATGAAATAGGTAACTAAACCAAATGCTGTAATGTAAATAGGAGCTCAAGTGTTCTTGTCAACAATGTCTCGTCCATGTCCACTGAGGGAGAAGAAAGGAAATGAAAGGAAAGGAGGCCATGTTAACTAGAAGAAGCGTGCTGGGTCATGAAAACATTCTCTGGAGTTGTGTTTTATTTTTTCTTAAGCAAAGTTCTAAAAATTATTCCTGGCACCATCAAACTATCCCTAAGCAGCCTTCAGAATAATTTCTAATGTACCTGAAGAGTTATCAGGTAGCTACAGCCCATTCCTTCATGTGTTTACTAAGTCACTGTAGTAAAGAGTATTTTCTACCATTGTCTGCTTCTATGGGAAGCCCCAGAGAAAAGCGGGCAGAGAGTTCCCAGCCCTCCGGTGCATTGAGTGGGGAGAGGCTGTGCAATGACGATAGCATTTTGGAGTTTGTGGCATCAGCTCTGCACCCAGGTTTTAGAAGGTCTTGAGGAAAATATTAAATTTCTGTGTCCCAGTTTCATCCATCTAAACTGACAGCAGGTTTACTGAACCTGATTCTTAGAGAAATTTCTAAGAACCTGGGCAGATTAATTAAGATTGACAAGGGTATTACAAACATACACTTGTGTGTAGTTTCAGTACTGCTATTAAAGAAAAGGACAATTTAGTGTAATTGTGTTATTTAGGAGAATTCAAAATCACACTGTGCACGTACCACAGAGACCTGAGAGATTTTTGCATCTTTATACTGGATGACAGCTGTAACCAGAGTACTGTAGTCAGGAGACCTGAAAAAAAGTCGAACTATGTTGGTATTGTGTTTGAATTGATAAAATATTTCCAGTTTGTCAGTACTTTCTTTTAGATTTTCAGGACATACATAAATGCAAACATAACAGTTTTGAGAAATATTACTCGGAATAATATTTTGAATGTATAATTTTATAGCACTAGCTACAAAAAGAGAATTGATGCCAGTGTATGGTGTATGTTTTTAATTTAAATAGTTACATTAGTACAACTGCAAGCGCCAGCAGAGTTGTATTTGGTATACATGTGTCATGTACCAGTATAGTTTCTCCCAGTATTAAAACACCTGCCTTTTGGGATATAACTGTTTCAAGCAGGCAGATTATATCAGCATGGATCAAGTGCTCAGGGTGCATATTTATACAGACATTTCACATACTTGCTCCATGAGTGAAGTAGTATGTCAGCAACCTAATATGAACCAAACTAAAAACCGAGGAATCCTAATTTTAATGATTTTTTATTGGTGAGGGTTTCTTGTGTGTATGTGTTTGTGGTTTGTTGCTTGTTATTTTTTATATTCACTATTGGATAACACAATGAGGTTTACTGTTGAAACAAAAATACTGATACATCATTAAAAATCTCTTCAGTTACAAAACATAATGTAGATAATTCAAGAAGAATAGCATTTACCAGTAATAAAGAAAATACAGATAGAAATGCTTTAAGTCAGTTTTCTTTATTACAAAAATGACACAAGTTGCATAAACTAAAATGAACTTTGAACAACAGATGAAAGATGCACAAAGTTACATACATTTCTTGACACTGTTTGGAAAGATGCTGAGGGACATTACATTTACACCATGTGAACATTCTTCAGGGAGAAAGAAGAGAGATGACAGCAAGTACTGCATGCATGAAAGAAATCGGTGGAGCAAAATGGTAGTGAAACATGAAGAAGATGAGAAAAATGCCATTGTTTCACAAATTATAATAAACTACTTTAAATGCAGACTTTTTCTTGCCTTTCATACTGCTTTTGAATAAATAAACTTACAAAAATGGCAGTGCTTGCTATATTTTTCACAGAAGTAGTTTTTAGTACATTGTATGTATTTTCAAATATAATTCTGTTGGAGATGTACACTCAGATTTACTTTGCTTGTATTACAGCTCACTTAACATGTATTATAATTAAAATGATATGAGAATAAAATATTTGCTAGAAATTGCCTTTACAAAAATGTTAAATGTAAAATAAATATATAGGACTATTAACATACAACATAATGGGACTGTGATGGCAAGAATCACTACTATATTTTCTCAGGATTTTAAAGCATGAAAAATGAACAAAAATGGATATTCCTACTTTAGTTGCTCAGTGTAGTTCTTGTAAAACATCTAAAATTAACACAGCTCTCAAGTGTATAGTTTCCATACAGCTACTGTTTCTGCAGGCAAAGTTGGTAGATGCTCTACACTTTATATTTGACACCATTGGTTTTATTAGGACATTGTAATTACAAGGAATAGGATTTTCCCTGTGAGTTCCTATCATTTATACATTAAGCCTGACAAATGTGTACCAAAGGAAAACTGAAGATTCCTTATATGCCCGGACAAATGGGATGGATGAAGTACAATGTGATAAGCTCAAATGAGTTCTAGATGAAGCAAAGTTTTAAATGACGCCATTGTAAGCCTTAGAAGCTACATTTGTCTCAATATGGTTCAAATTACTTTCTAAATGTAATAGATTTTTTCCTTTTCTCCCAAAAATCCTGAAAAAAGGAACAACTAGAAATTATCAACATATTGGGCAATGGCTAGAGGACTGGAGACTATTCTCACAATCACAAATTGTACATGAGCCTCCATTACCTCTTTAAAAAATAAAATTCTTTTGTCAGGCATGATTAGTTTACATTTGCATACACTTGTGAGCATAGCTATTAATTTTTGTTAAAGAGGTTTGCATGCTGCAAAGATAATACATGGTAAGGTCCAGGAATCTCACCGAATATTGGTCAAATGGTTACTTATGTAACTGAAACACTCTATCTGTCTACCTTTTATATATTCATTTTTCATATACACATCATATACACAACATATCAGTTCTTGACCTTATACTTTCATCAGAAAATTAAATGGAACGGTAATTTGTTGATCAGTAATAGTATATTCTCTTAATGTAATTTATTTCCAACCTATGCAGTATGTGTGCCTGGGCAATATTTTTCCTACTTAGCTAGACAGCAATTTATATTCTAATAACCCTACTGTAATAAATGAAGGATTGCATTCGAAGTTGTGCTCTGTAAATACTTTGATTCATGAATAATTTGTAAATGTTAGGAACTTGTCAAAACTCTCTAAACAAGAAAGAGAACAAGCAAAATCTGATTAGGGGAGAAGTCAGTCTTCGACTTAAAATGTTGTAAATCAAAACATTTTAAAAATCCTGGTCCTTAGAGATATACTGCTATATCACAGAACAATCATTACTCTTTTTAAGTTTCTCTGCCACCAATTTGGATTTAAGGCATAAGTTCAGCGTAGAATATTTTAGGACATCAGTCTTACAGACAGCTGAATATTAACATTTCAAAATATGTGACAAAGTTTAAAAAATGGTAGCATTTTACACTGTCAATCGTAAGACCTAAAATCCCTTTTACAATTACTACACTTAAAGGAAGAAATTTACTTATCTAACATTTAATCACTAATGACAGCAGAATACTAAATTCAATTTGTGAAGATATATCATTTTAATACAGTCTAAACTACAGTTTTAAAGCTATTCAGTCTATACCTACCAATTATAATTTAATTTGTAAATATGTCTTTTCACTTTTTCCTCATTTTTATCTATAGGAAGACACGATTTTAGTCTTCTGTATCTTCCCACAGATTGTTATAAAATAATCTTGCTCTCATTGTTTTTAAAGCTAGGATCATGAAACATTCTTAAAGAGAAATACAAACAAAACTGTATTAGTTATTCATCTTGGGAGATACATGACAACCCAAGGACATTATTCTCTTCCTCTTTTTCTTTTCCATTACAGAAGTTTTGGGACACTGCCCAGAACTGTCTGGCTCTGCTGTCACAGAATCCCTATAATATTGGCTTAACTCACCCTCTTTGGACTTTGACGGGAAGAGTAGAGCCAAAAGAAAAGGATTATATTCAAAGTACCTGATAACCTCAAAATGCATAATGCAGAGGAATATAAATTGAAGCAGACCTAAAATTTCCCTCATTTGTCAGGGGAAACTTACGTAGTTTCCAGCTGAAGCTACTATCAGCTGGAAAAAAGATAACTGACCCAATTTGCCTCTTTATCCCACTGGCATTGTGACACTGAGGATTAAAGCCAGCTTGTCATTTATAATGTATATTTAGCTTCCAAAATTTCTCAAGGCTTTTCACTAGCTCTTTCACAACATGTTTGCAGAGTTCAGAGTTGATAACTCTCCATGCCTTAATTCCTATCTTCTTATATACTTATCTGCAATGTTAGACTGACTTGCTAAATAATAAATTTATAACTGGTAAAGTGTACTTCAAATGTCTAACCAGAGTAAGAAAATTATTTATAAACTTTCATTTTCCTGCTTTTATACATACCTGCAGTATTCTTCTGTTTTGATTTATTAAAAAAAGAATAGAGATAAGTATATGACAGATAAAATATATAAGAAAATGTTTAGTAGAACAGCTTTAAGTTGTCAAAGTTTAGTAAATTAGGAAAACACTGCAAAATATAGAAAGACTAGAATTGGACTGTCTGTGCAACCTCCATGAGATGCTGTTTCATGTTTAATTCTATGAGACAGATTCCAAGTTTTACTCAAGACCTTGTAATTCAGTGGCAGGTGCTCACCAGTTGTTATTGTATCTGCAAGTTGATTTACTTTATTATTGAGAATAGTATCCTGTCTCTCTTGTGTCCACAGGGGAAAATTCCATTTCCTTATGTGCATTTTACCACGGGATCAGCATGCAGGAGGGATCTGGCTGCAGGCAACAGCCTTTGGAAAGAATTTGCTGCTCCAGCAAGGAGCCGCGGTGTTTGTACATCACGGTGCTCCTGCAAAGTAAGCACAAGCTCCTGGGAGTGGGTCATGGTGTGCTTGTGCTGAAGTACACTTCGTGGAGTTCAAACTATTTGCTGTTGACCAGCTGTGAACTGAGATTTTCAGAGGTTTCTGATGAGGCCAGACTTGGGCCGGGCTGTTTTTCTTTTTCCCCTTGGGAATACAAGCAACATCTACTTAGTGTGTATTTGCCAAATGTCATTTCACTGATTTTAAGTAGAGATGTACTTGTAGGGGAAAAAAAAGTGACAATAATGCCAACAACAAACATTTTTACTATCTGGATTTTACAAGTGGTTAGAAAAAAAGAAATCCTCTTGCAAAAATTTCTGCCCAGTGTGATACTTCCCCTAAAAACTTAGCATAAGCAATAGCACTTGTCAAGAGTTATACTCAATTGAAAATGTGTTCTTACACCCAAAAGATTTTGATAACTGTTATGTGCAGCTAATAGTCCCAAATCCTCTGTATCATAGTTAAAAGTGTCATTGAAAAAGATAGTTTAATGTTAAGATCCCTGTCCTTCATTAGTTATTGTCTGTAGGGTCGTTAAGCACTTAGGCATTAAACAAATGGATTTTTTTCTGGTAAAAGAATAAGACTTATAAAGCTAAATAACAAATTCAATGCATATATTCACAACATGCCTGGAAGAATAGGCTTTTACTCAATTGGGAACGCAAACTTTTGACTCTTACAAATTTGGAACAGAAATTCTATTTCTTCACAATACTATGCTAGGCACATGTCAATGTAATTCATTTCAAATTGAATGCATGGCGTTAGGTTAAAGTGGCAAAGGTCATGGATGACATAGTGGCCCTACTTAACACAGTGAGAGTTTTGTTTTTTTTTTCACAATGAAGCCAACATTTTTAGAATGGTGTTTGCTTTAATTCTAGCTACTTCATTACACTAAATATGTATTTTTTTTCAAAAAGTGCTTCTGTCAATGAATTGTCTTCTGATTTATACACATGCATTCTGAATACATCTTACTTGTGACATAGCCAATTTTCTAAAATGATTGTTATATGTTTTAGATGAAGAATTTTATTAATGATGTTTAAGAATAAAAACTATCAGGAACATATTGAAACTGGCAAAATTGATCATAATCACTATTTATAAGAAATAAAAATATCTCTTACACAAGTGAAGATACATAAAAACTTAAATTTGACCAACTAATTTGAAAGTTATAAGACAATGGCAATAAACACCAAAAGAAATTAAGTATAAGGTGGAAGAATCAACATATACTGTTATTTTATTATCTCTGTTATGTTCAGTAACAATTTGAAGGGAAGTATCTTAAAATAAATGTTTAATTCTGCATTAGTTCTTAAATGCACTCCTTTCTCAGGATATTTTTTTTGCAGTGGAGGAATGAACCTTAAACCCAGTAAACTACATATCTAAAATCAAATATATATGCAGTAAAATGTCTATGTAGACTCCTGTTAAATGAACTTACTTCTGAGGTTTTGTATACATTGCTGTATTTGCAGAGTTTGTAAGCCATTCTTTTAATGTGTAAAAGAGGGAAAACTACTTTCTGCATTCTTTACTAAAGGTCAAAATTGATTCCCTGGGAGCTTCAAGTCTAACAAATGCCGTGAAATGGAAAGTGGCACTGTTACAGTCACAAGAAGTGAGTTTGGTGGTTAGGGACCTGTTTTATGTGCTGAGGCATGGCTGCAGACAGGCACAGATAAAGTATATGATTTTTAAATACGATGACTTAAAGTAATTCATAGATTACAAATTAGGGAATATTTTCTCTTTAAAATCCACTAGGAAGTACTAATCATGTTTATATTAAGCATCAAGTTTTAAGTACATCATGGAAGAAGCTATTATAAGTACAATTCTGTGAAAAGTATTAATACAGAATCAAAACGCTCTCATGAAAGACCAATTGCTGGTGTTTAAGTTGAATTTGTCACAGAACTTAGAAGGCTTCAAAAAAGCCAGGTGAAGAATTTTGCATGCACAGACGAGAAACAACACTATTTAGGATCTTTACTAGGAATGGAAACTGTAGAAGAGCTATAGAAAAGTACAAGTTTGTATACAGGTCTGTGTTTATTTATCCTGTAAATATAAAATTAAGAGGGAAAGGAAGAAAACATAATGCTTGCCTTATGAAAACCATCAAAACATGCACCAGAAAGTTATGACTAAAATGAAAGCAAAACCAGCAGCATTCAGCTGCAGAGACTGGCCTCCATTTTCACGTCTAGTAGCTTCACAGCATCTATCTGTGTGGATAAGAATCATTACAGAAAATCAAGAATGTGAAGAAGTAAATTCAAGAAAAAAGTGAAGAAGTTGATAAAACATGAAAAATAAAGTATCAGAACGAAAGAAGTGAGAAAGAAAAAAGAGAAAAAGATAATTAATTTGATATTTACATTATGCCAAAGACAAACACTTGAAAGACATTAATAGAAACTTCAAATTAGAATTAAAGTGTGAATGAAAGGGTAACCATTCAAGTGCTCTGACAAATTTGAATAATAAAATACTCAAATCATAGAAAAGGTGTAACTTAATAGCAGCAACATATGGTTCTCCACAGCACCCAAAGTGGTAAACTTTTTGGTCCAACTTTAAAACAATTTATTTAAGCACTTAACCTGAAGCAGGCAACCAACTCTCATTTTCCCTTGAGATTCATAGCTATTCAGCCAAGCCCAACCTATATACAACCTCTGATGTGTCTTTCACACTGGAGGTACTCCGCACTCAGGAAACTACAATGCAACACTACCAGAAAGACTATATATTTGAAGCAACAATGAATGTTCACCCATAGGCTAAAAGAATAAACTATAAAAAACATGCAACTTCTTAGACATTCATGTCCTCACAGCATGTCTGGATGCAATCCAGTACAATATATGAAGTTTGCATATAGACTTTCTATTAATACTTATATTGAAAGTTCAGTTTTTGACAGATAATAGTCAAAGTTTATGCAATATAGTATGTATGTTTAAACATCTTATCTCCTTCACTGGTATCCAGTCAAGGAGATAAGATGTTTTTCAGATACAGTGACACAGTAATTATATGGATAGTGACTAATATCAGTGTTACACTACTGTTTCAAAAGAGACTTCAAAAGAAATTGAATTGCAGAAAATCTTGTGTAGTATTATAACTGCTTAAGCTTCAAAAGAAATTGTTTAAGGTCAAAATCAGTGTAGAGGATGATTTGTGAGACCTGAGCACAAATATATTGGGGTACGCCTCCTACTCTAGAAAGGCAAGTGGTGGATAAATCATTATCTCTTTCCATGAATATATGAACAAGAGGTGTGGAATTTAAGTGCTAACCAAATTAAACTTTTTTTAGCTTTTATAGTATTTGAATCTTTTAGGATTTTTTGCAATGCACCTCAAATTTAGCTTAAATCACAGAGTTGCTGTCTTGTGAATACGTTGTTGTGGGAAACTTGCCTTCTGGATGTGAATGCAATAATCTTTAACCAACGAATTATCCTCTTATAATACAAATGTCCCTGTTGTTGCATAAATATACATCTGAGGGTAGGTAAGCATTATGTAGAAAAGAAAGCAATATATATAAATTAAGAGTTATTATAGACTTTACCCCATCCTCACAGATATTTTTTACTGTGATGTTTTCAATGATACATATTTTTTTAAGAAATTATGACCATTTAAACTGTTCAAAATTTATGAGTTCTTTTTACTAAGACTTATATAATATGGTCCTTCTATTCATATTAAAAAACACCCCAAACTTTGACACATTAACTTTGATAGCTATTTTAATAAGACATTTAAAAATATTTTTACAGAAAGTAACAATTAAATCTTTTAATTGAAACTTTGGTTGTGTTTTTTTTTATTATAAAGCAATATAATGCTAGCAATTACTTTTAACAAATATTATAGGGAAATAAGAGTACCTTACTTGTAAAGTGTGGCCTAGCACTTCCACATTCAACACAAATGATCACAGAATCAAAGAATCATAGAACAATTTCGGTTGGAGAGACCTTCAAGATCATTGAGTCCAACCTTTGTCCTAGCCTTATCAACACCACTAAACCATGTCCCTCAGCACAACATCCATCTGTCTCTTAAACACCTCTAGGGATGGCGACTCAACCACCGCCCTGGGCAGCCTGTTCCAATGCCTGACAACCCTCTCAGTAAGAAATTCTTCCTAATATCCAACCTGAACCTCCCCTGGTGCAACTTAAGGCCATTTCCCTTTGTTCTATCACTTATCACTAGGGAGAACAGACCAATCCTTGCCTCGCAACAACCTCCTTTCAGGTAGTTGTAGAGGGCGAGGTCTCCCTTCAGTCTCCTCTTCTCCAGGCTAAACAGACTCAGATCCATCAACCATTCCTTGTATGACACATGCTCCAAATCC